>NC_087222.1:16664902-16779902 GCF_015104395.2 Macrobrachium nipponense
TTCATTTTATCTCGCCATCTAATTTTCTGATTCCCTCTCCATATTCTTCCTCCAACAGGCTCTTCCCCAAGCCCTCTTCACTCCCTCCCCATCCTCAACACATGCCCTGTACTGTCTCAATCGTGTCTCTCTTATCACCTCTGTCATCTTTAGTAAGCCTGCCCTTTTTTTTATTTCATCATTTTCCAAAAATCTCAGCCAGCATGGGATATTCCATAATACACCTCAGCATTACTACCATCTCGTTGTCTCAAGCTTTACTTACTGTTTTCTTCTTGGAGCCCATGTTTCTGATCCATGCATTAACACTTGTCTTGTCACTTTGCTATAGATCTTGACTTTTAGCTTGTTCGGAACTTTCTTATCACATGCTACTCCCCCCAGCATACCTCTCTCCACTCCCCACACAGCTTTTATCCTACTGTCCAATTTCGGCCGTCATATCCTCCCTCTTGGCTTAAAGTAGATCCCAAGTTTGTTCCTACGTGTAATACAAACCCTCGGTCCTTTACATAAGGAATTACTTTGAGTGAAGGCTGGCAATCGGTTGTAAGAGAATAACAACAAGGTAGTTGGGCAGTAACTGCTTGTTTGCTAGTCAGGAGTCCTGCCTGACCAGATGTAAACATTTCCACTTTGCTTTCAGCTGCCGTTGTGTGCAGATATGCTCTCTGCTCTCTCTGTCGTCGAGAATTGTGAGACCTTTCTTTGTTGTGTCTTGTGAATAATTGTGTTTTGTTGTTTGCTTTTATCATGCAAACCCAAAACTCAGATAAGCCTTGTCGCCCTCCATTCTTGCAATGCATTTGCCCTGGAGTGGGGGGCAGAAAGTGTGGTAGTTTCCACTCCAAAGTGGATGTGGACCATCATGTCCTCTGCATAAAGTTGCCGAGGGCGTGATAATACTTGTGATACTTGTATCTCTTGGTCGGCAGAGCGGTGGGGGAGATACAAGGGGTAAGGGGCGATCTCGGGGAAAGTCCAAAGCTTCGTCAGAACACTACATGCCCCGTTGACTCCGTCGGTGGCTAATCCCTTGTCTTCCTTTTTGCGTCCATGTAAGCTTCCCCATCTCACTGTTTCCCTTTCGGGGAAATGTCTCCGTTCAATTCGTCGAGCATAGAAGAGGGGGGAGGCTGCCGACCAGGGCGGTGTATTTCAGGAGCTTCTGTTCACTCCATCCGGAAGGGATTCTTGCTCTGGAGGGGATCTCTCTCCCCCGAAGGGAACAGGAGTTCCTACCATTAACCTGACTTTTGCTCCCTCAGGTGTGTCGTTTCTATGGTCGGGGATTTTCGATAGGCATGGGTGAAGTTGAATTTGCCTGGCACTCCTCTCCAGGAGCTGATGAATCATTTTTCATCAGCTCCTGTGACTCTTGCAGTGAGTGTGGGGATGACGACGACTCTGTCAATGCCTGTGTATGCGGCACTGCCTCATCTGGTGTATACCCAACATGTTACCATAGTAACACATTCTGTGGTCGTGTCATCGGTGCCGCATACTTCAAGGACGAAACCTTTGATGCAGTCCTCTCTCCCCAGATAATTATGATAGACCCCAGACACTGCCCCCACTAGATCTTCTGGCCATCTCTGTTCCCATGCTTGTTGCTGTACCTGTTCCTGACCGTGCAAGTGCTGCTGTGGCGTCGATGCCCCCGGTCCATACTGCACTGAAGTTGACAAAGAAGTCAAAGAAGAAGCGAAAGGTGTTGCCTTCCTCCTTGTCTTTGTCTTTGTTGACGTCGTCTGCCGCCGCCTCCACATATTCTTCTGAGGCTCCCCCAAGCCAAAGAAGGAAGAAAAAACAAAAGCCTGTCTCGCACGGCCCCCTCCCCCAAGAAGTCAACATTCCGTGGCTTCTAACCGGGTCCGTCTAGCGGCTCTGGTGAGACGTGGGCCTTCCGCTGGTCCTCTCCCATTCCTTCAGGAGTGGGAACTGCCTCACCGCCCCCATGGGTGCACAGGGCAGGGACCACAGAAGTTCATGTTACGGTTTGTTCTTCTGCACTCAGGTTCTGGTCCACAAGTTTCCCTGAGTCCAGGCATCGAAGAGGTCTTCCTCTGATGTGAGAGAGCGTCGCTACTGTCCTTGGAGGAGTGCTTCTCCACATGGAGAACATTTCTATAGATCCGTTAGCCAATCATCACCGCAGGTTGGTGATCGTTCATGGCCCACTCCATCTGCTAGTTCTGCTAGCAGACCGAGCGGGAGTGTCAGATCTTCCTCACCTGTCCCTTCAACTTCCTTGGGAGGAGAGACGTGATGAGGGGGAACCGTGGGAAGTGTTCTCCTCACTGTTTGGCCATAAGAGTGTACGTTCCTGGATCGGTCTTAGGGCCCAAGAGGTCATATGCTAAAGTGGCTTGAGGAGATCATGGGGGGTCTGTCGAGGCTCTTCCCTTTTAAGGAAGAGGATCGAGGGAGGGACTCACCATGGAAGGACTTGACAGTCCTTCCCCTCAAGACGCAGTCACTCCAGAGACTCAGAGGTCTTTTGCGGAGGTCATTGCGCTGATTCGTCAGCACAATGACCTAGGGAAAAGATCGATGGTAGCTCCCTCTGACCGCCCTTCGCAGTTAGAGTTGTTCTGGTGTCAAGAAGGAACCCAGAGCTTCTGTGGGGTTACCTTGCCTCGGGGCAAGAGAGTTCACTTAGGGCCAACAGATCAGACAAGCTGCTTCCCCCTCCTCTACCTCGACAGGGGTGATTCTACTTACCCTCGGAGAACCCTTCGCCGACCAAACAGGTTGACCCGGAGCTATTACAGCTAACTCCTGGCTTGCCTCATGCTGCGTAAACCAAAGGTTCTTCGACAGAAGGTGCTGCAGAGGCAAGCCAGGAGTTAGCCGTACTAGCTCTGGGTCAAATTGTTTGGTCGGCAAAGGGTTCTCTGAGGGCAAGTAGAATCGCCTTTGTCGAGGTACGGGAAGGGGAAGCAGCTTGTCCGATCTGTTGGCCCTAAATGTACTCTCTTGCCCCGAGACAAGATTGTTCACTTGGCCCAACACACCCTCGGAGGCTACCACTATGGCAGCTTTCCAGGCCGTCTCCTGGCTGGATCTGTGGTCCCTCACAGTAGCCAAAGTCTCTCCTTCTTCAGGACCGATAGTTCCCGGAGAAGACTCAGCTTTCGGGAGACTTTGTCAGTCTGCCGGTAGGGCTGTTTCCTACCTGGCCCACCAGACTGCAAACCTGTGGGCCAACCTTGTTCTTAGGAGGAGGGATGCTGTCCTAAACCGAGTCGTCACTGGGTCTTAGGAATGGACTGTTGCTGGGTGGAATCGACACGACAAGCACCTTCATATCAAGTTCTGGGATAGTGATGGGGCACTCCATGGTGTTGATGAGCAACAACACCACAGTGGTGGCTTATGTCAACAAACAGGGGGGCCTAGTATTTCTTCTGTCGCATCAGTTGACAGTGCAGGTGCACGAGTGGGTTGCAGCGCACTTGGTAGAGTTGTCAGCCAGAAACATTCCAGGGAAAATTAATGTAGTGGCAGACAAGCTCAGCCTCCAGAATCGGGTGATAGGACCGAATGGTTTCTACACCAGATGTGGCAGAAAGGCTGTTCAACCTATGTGGTCGTCCAGTGGTGGATCTGTTTGCCACCCGGCACGAGAAAACTTCCGGTTTTCTTCTCCATCGTGCAGGACCCATGCAGCTGCAGAGGCATGCTCCGACATCTGTGGGACAACCTTGAAGTCTACGCCTTACCCCGTTCTGTCTGATTTGCAAGGTGATCAGCAGAGTGCTGGTCACCAGCAATCTTCGGATGATCCTGGTGGCTCCAAATTGGCTGCTGGCCATTTGGTATCCTGATCTGTTGGCTCTTCTCTCTGAGGCACTGCGAGAGATTCCCTTGTGGCACAACCTTCCTAGTCTTTCTTCGTCGAGAGAAGCTCCTCTCTGTCTCAGCAGTTAAGGGCTACAGGTCTGCCTTGGCCTTGGTCCTGAAACTGTGAGGAGTGGCTATTCCCTCTTCTATGGAATTATCTCTTCTTATGAGGAGCTTCGAGAGGTCTTGCCCACCCAGAGAACTGAGGCCCCCTGAGTGGGATGTGACTCTCATTTTGAGGAGCTTGACTCGTGAACCCTACGATCCTCTCTGAGAGTCATCAGACAGGGATCTGACCCTCAAGACTGTCTTTTTGCTGGCCCTAGCATCAGCGAAGAGAGTAGGTGAGCTTCCTGGTCTCTCCTACGCTTGATTTTCATCCCGGATTTTGTAGCGAAGACTCAGCAGATGTCCTTGTTGATAGATTTGAGTCATTTTACGATCCCCTCTCTAGACGGCTTTTGTGGTAATGACCCAAACGAGATGCTATTTTGTCCCGTTAGAGTGCTACAGCCCTATCTGAAGAGAACTCGCCATCTCTGGCCTGAGTGTCAACGCCTCTTCGTTAGCACCTGGGTGACCAAGAAAGAGGTGTCCAAGAACACTATCTCGTTTTGGCTTCGTGAAGTGATCAGGAAAGTGTACCCCTCCGAAGAGAGGTTCGACATTGGTACCTTTCGTCTGAGAGCACACGCAAGAACTTGTTAGTTCCACAGGTACACAAGGCAGGGGTTTGGTCCAACCAGACCACCTTCACCTCCTTCTACCTTCGGGATATTGCTCATAGGTCCTTGGATACCTTTTCCTTGGGACCCATGGTGGCTGCTCAACAAGTTGTGTAGCTTACCCAGCTCCTCTAATTGGACAAAGTTACATCTCATTCTTGTGTAACTGTATGAATGGTTTGCGAATGGGGAGGGTGACTGGCTTCTCTTCCTCGTTCATTCTCCTCTCTTCTAAGCTCCATCCTTTCATTCCCCTCCCTAACAAACCCAATACTTGTATATTTGTCTTCTTGCTTCAGACTATAAGTTCGTTTGCTATTCATAAGAGGCTATGCTTGTCTCTCTCTTATGAATTGGTCCAGAGGTCTGGCCATTGGTCTCACAGTTCTCATACTTCGATCAACTGGACAGATGCCAAGCCCCCATTCCCCCCCCCCCCTCCCCCCCCCACTCCCTTGGGGGTCCCTTAATGACCTGTTTGGGAAATCTTTGGTTGGGCGAAACATCAGTCTGTTCACAAGACTATCAGATTCCTCCCACCATTCAGTGAGTCTTCCTTATGTAAAGGACCGATGGTTTGTATTACGTGTAAGAACAAATCACAATTTTCAAAAGTAAATTGTATTTTTTCTAACTATACAAACCTGAGGTCCTTTACATTTTTGCCCACCTCATCCACCCCTCAATCTGTTCCCAGGCCTAAAGCAAAGTGGAATGTTTACGTCTGGTCAGGCGGGACTCCCGACTATCGGACAAGCAGTTACTGCCTAACTACCTTGTTATTCTCTTATGACCGATTTCCAGCCTACTCTGAAAGTAATTCCTTGTATTACTTTTCTGCCTCAGTTTTCCATACTGCTCACCAAACCTGTTTTTTTTACATGGAACTTACCCAGTAATTATATAGCTAAGAGCTTCCTACCTACGGCAGCCTAACAATAAAAAATCTTCTGTAGCGTTAGCGTTGGTTACAGTGTAGCTGGAATGCCCCCAGCCACTACCGGGGCTTATTATAGGGAACAACCTGTCATAGAGCTTCATTTCGTATTCTGCCGGCTCCCGGTGAACATCGGTGGTTTGAGGCAGCCTTCATTAGCGTATTCTTGGTGAAATTCTGTGTTTTGTTTTGTGATAGCACATTCTTTCAAATATTTCTGATTCTAGGAGAACTAGTGTTTGGTTTTGTGCGGATGGTTGTAAGACCAGGTTAGCTAAATCTTGTTATGATCCACATACCAGATGTAGTAAATGTAGAGTTCAAGAGTGCAAGAAAGAAATCACTTGTGCTGAATGTTGTGAATGGGACGACACGCAATGGTAAATTTTTAGGTCCCATCAGGACAAGATGGATAAGAACAGAAAGAGGAAAGCAGCTGCTAGGGCAGAAATTAAATCTAGTTTAGATGATGTTCAGGTTGTTGAATTAGTAGAAGATAGCATAATTGTTTTGCCTGTAATTCTTTTTGCTTCTTTAATCCTTTCTTTTCCTGCTACTGTACCATTGAATTCCTATTCCAGCTTGGCTGGCTTCCGATTCCAACACCATTGCAGCCTCAAGTCAGAATTTGATATGGAGTTCAAACTTTTAGTGAGTACAATGATGGAACTTGGTGCTTCTGTTAAAGCCTTAATGGAGAAAGGTAGTCAATTTAGTGTCAGTGCAGTGCACAGTGATTGTGTAGAGGAGGTGGCTGTCCGGCCCATAGGTCCTTGGATACCGGGGAGAAGACATACCAGAGGTCTAAGGGAGAATGACGGCATTTGCCCCCTCAGTTGAACCTGCTGGCAATCCCCAGCTGTCAACAGAGCGCCGCTGGAAAAGGGGTTTCTTTTGGTGTTCATGATCTGTCGGAGTCAGATGGCTTGACTCCCAGCAAGAGTTGTCATGAGCACTTTCAAGATGTTTCATGCCCCCTCAAGAGACAGTCCAAGGATATGGATAAGTCTCCTCCTCCTTCTAAGAGGACTAAAGAGGATGTCTTCAGTCTGCAACATTCAGGCAGTTTACACAATGTTGCCTCCTGCTTCGTTGGCTCCTCTCTTTCGTTCTGCCTGGGACAGCCCAGAGTCATTCCCTTGCATGGATCATCAGTATGGTCCTGCAAGTTTTGTCGGATCGGCTTGAAATCCCGAGCTGTCCTGGGATTTACCTTGGACTTCTGGACATAGTGCTCCTGAAGCGGTGCGGAGGTCTTGTTCGGCTGAACATTCGGCACCAGTTGCTATGCACCCATCTTCCCCAACAGCTGAGGCAGTTTTGCCTCACTCTCAGTCGTATTCGTCAGCTCCCGATTCTTCGCTCACTCCACTTAAACAACAATTGGATGATATCATGTCTCTTTTGCAAAAAGCTCCAACACATTCCAAAATGGAAGATGTGGCATTATCGCCTATCTCTTCAGACGAGGAGGAGGAGGAACAGGATGCGTCTCTGTCTTCCTATTCCGCGTTGTTGAGATATTTTCTCAACAAATTTCCAGATAAAAATTTTTCTTTCCTGCGGCCTGTATCCCCAGCTTCAACTTTCCTCACGAGGGAACCTGCTTCAGACAGTTTGGCCTTACCCAAGTTAGTTCTCTCTTCATCAACGAAGATGGTTTGGAGAGACATGGACTTCTGGTTAGCTTCAAAGAGAGAGATGGGTAAAGCTTCTTTTGCTTTTCCTCCAAGCAAGTTGATAAAGAGAGTTACCGATTTCATGACAGTAAGGAACTTCTTCTCAGAGTGACTTCTCGGGCCTCGTTGACCTTACTAGGCATCCTGGTTTTCCATTGGCTAAAGTCTTGCTCTCGTCCTTAGGAATGAATCACCTTACTAGGAGTTTATTCAAAGTTTTAGAAGTATTTCTTCTTAGATTGACAATTGGGGCATTAGCGAGGAAGATAGAAGATGGCCCAGTGATTGCTGAAGACGTCACAGAAGACTTGTTGGGGGTCTTGTCATGAGCGGGCAAGGCTATTAGAGACAGATCGGACAGAGTTAGCATCTCTTTTCTTTCCTGAAGAAGAGGAAGTTGTGGTGTTCCTTCAATACCAAAGATGACTACAACACAGAAGTCCTGCATTACCTTTTGGTGGCCTGGCTGGACAAGAAGCCACCTTTGTTCCTGTAAGATTTAGTGCAACAGATTTTGTCATCGCTGCAGAAAAAGTGGACCAATGATCTTTTGGTGCAATCATCGAAACATCCCAAGGTCTTTTTCTCTTCTCCAATCCCAGGCTTTTCGTGGGGCAAGACAGAGAAGCCAGCAAAGACCCCGGGTCCCCGGGGGTATTAACCTGCAACCTCCAACCAGGTCTATCAAGAAGACAACCTACAAGACTGCAAGCAAGAAGTGAGGAGCGCGTCCTTTGTGCCCTTGTAGGAGCCAGGTTGGGCTTTTTTTTGGAGGGAATGGAGTCTGAGAGGAACGGAACCTTAGGTAGTCAAGGTGTTGCAGCAAGGTTATGTCATTCCCTTCAAAGCAGGCACACCTTTGGTCAAATCACTGATATTATTACCTTACCAACCCTCTTGGCAAAATCAGAGAAGTTTACGACCCTCTCTTGGGATTAGTAGAAGTAGTAGAAGATCAAAACTCAAAAAGGTTTTACAACAGACTCTTCGTGGTCCCGAAATCATCGAGGGGCTGGAGACCAGTTTTGGATGTAAGCACTTTGAATCATTTCGTCCTCAAGACGAAATTCCACATGGAAATCATCAGTCGATGATGTCTGCCATCCATCAGGGGGACTGGATGGTGACCCTGGACATAAAGGATGCATATTTTCACATCCCTGTCCATCCAGATTCCAGAAAGTTTCTCAGTTTTGTTTTTCAAGGAAAGGTTCTCCAATTCCAGGCATTATGCTTTGGCCTGTAAACAGTGCCACTGGTCTATACTCGCATACTGGCTCCGCTGGCAAAGTGGCTTCATCTGATGGGAGTAAATAATAATAACAATAATAATAATGATGATAATACTGTAATGTAATAATAATAATATCCTTTATTTGAACTCAGGGCCATTTACATGGAATATACAAAATATAGACACTAACATATACAATCTAGATACATGAGATAACATGATAAAAAATTAATAAACTGCAATATCCACCCCATTGCTGAAATAGTATAAAAGATAGTAATCATAATAATGATAATAACAGCAATAATATTGGAGAAAAAAATGCATTGAGAGTTATAATAGTTTCCGTGCACAGATTATATAACTTGAATTCCAGCTAAAGATCTTAGGTGGTTACAGGAGTCAGGTCCAGAGGGCTAAATACAAAAGTTGAATGTAGAAAAACTTTAACTTGATAATTTTCACAGTATTAATGAAAAGGTAAAATATCAGCAATAACAGTAACCATATATATATATATATATATATATATATATATATATATATATATATATATATATATATCACACATATCCACAGGTGAAAAATAAGAGACAGGGTGTAGGTCCTGACCGGTTTCGGCTTTATTTTCAAGCCATTGACAAAGGACTGATCAGTCCTTTGTCAATGGCTTGAAAATAAAGCCGAAAACCGGTCAGGACCTACACCCTGTCTCTTATTTTTCACCTGTGGATATGTGTGATATATATATATATATATATAGAATATTATATATATATATATATATATATATATACATATGTACACACACATATATATATATATATATATATATATATATATATATATATATATATATATATATATATATATATATATATATATATATATATATATATATATATATAATATAATGACAGATTCTGCAGAAGACACCTTACCAAGACAGAGATAAATTCATTTAGAGAACAAACGCTTCATTTTCCCATCTTTCCCACAATTTATATCTTCTTGCTTCACTCCTTAGGATGCTTTGTATAAGCGAATTGCCGCCGTTTCTCACTCTGGCACTCTGGTGCTGTCCAGTGGGAACCTCCATAAATACTGTAGCAAGTCGAGCAGAAGAGCAACAGTTTTAACGTCTTGGTGACAGAGAGCAAACTTCTTGCAATCATGTTACCAGTTGCACATAGTTTACGACGCCTCTGTTCAATGTCTGCTGTACCTTTTAGGTCGTCCGAGAGAATGACCTAAATATGGAAATTTGTTCACGAATTCCAGCAGATGATTCTGAGGAAAAATTTGTCGTTCTGCAATATGCTTAAGTGATCTCAGGAGCAGCAACATGCACTGGGTCTTGGTTTCGTTGTATAAGATATCAAATTCCTCTGCATATTGGTGGCAAGTGTCGATGAGTCGTTGTAGACCTTGCATTGATGGGGAAATCAGAACCATATCGTTAGCATAACAGAGGTTGTTTATAATTTTCATTGACAGTTCATCTGTCTGGGAGTGAGTTCAGTTTGACATTCAAGGCATCTGTGTACATATTATTAGATGACTGACTGGCTACTCAAAGCTCAGTTGAAGGACAAATGCGTGGAGGATCTGTCGAAAACTTTCCGGCTTATGAAGAAACTAGGTATTTGATGAACACCAAGAAGTCTTAGATCATTCCCACTCAACGGATTCTTTATTTGGGAATGATTTTTATCACCTTTGCATCAGATGGCTCCTATCCCTTCAGGAGTTTCTCAGTGGCTCATAGAGGAGCCTTCTGGGAACACTGGCCCAGTCGAAAAGTTTGTGAAGCTAGGGAGACTCCACACGAGCCACTGCAATTCTTTCTAAAAAGCTAATGGGAACAAGAAAACTTCACAGATTCATTTGTGTTCCCAATAACATCAGAAATCAAAACTGGAAGTCTCTCCTCCTATTGAGCCCAGACCTAGCCAGGTGTTGTTTCTAACTGGCTTCATCCAAGGGAGGCCAAGTTGTCAGAATCAGGTCCTTCCATGAGTGGACTTTGGATCAACTGGTGTGCAACGGACCTTTGGAGGCTGTAGGGCTGACATTCTAGAGACCTCTTTGCAACTTAAAAAACCACAGACTCCAAGATTCTGTCACCAATCCTGGACCCTCTCGCCTGGAGCACAGATGCGATGTTGCAAGACTGGAGCAGTTTGGATCTCTATGCCTTCCCTCCCTTTGGTATGATCAGGTAGGTCATAAACAAGTTAAACTTTCACCAGAATGTAACAATGACTCCAGTGGCCCCCTTTTGGCCAGGGAAAGTGTGGTTCCTAGACTTGATGCAACTATTAGTCGACTTCCCCAGACTCCTACCTCAAAAACCGTGTCTTTTCAGACAACCAGATTTTTAGAGGTCCCATCTAGGATTGTCCGCTCTGGCTCTGACAGGGTACAGACAGTCGGGCGCCTCGTTAGATTGAAAGGATGTTCTAAAGTTGCGAAGGCTATTGCCAATGCAGACGACCTTCATCTAATAATTATTCAGTCTAAGTGGTCTACCTTCAGAGAGTGGTGTAACAGACACACAGTGTCCTCTTCTGAAACAGCTGTAAGTCAAATAGTTGACTTCCTTCTTTACTTGAGGAAAGTCCAGGAAGTTATCAACATCTACGATCAAGGGCTACTATAGAGCTATGTTTACTACAGTTTTAAAATATAGAGGACTAGATTTGTCATCAAATCAAGATTTAAGTGACCTTATTAAGTCTTTTGATGTCATGAAACAAGTTAGTTCTGATTTCATTTCTTGGAAATTAGATGTGGTATTGAAAACGAATTTCAGGGCCACCTTGCAAACCTCTTCAGTCTGCTTCTGTCAGGGATCTAACGAGGAAAAACTATCTTCTTTTAGTGGCTTTGGCAAAAGCAAAGCGTCTTAGCAAAATCCGAGCTAGATAAAAGATCGGATTTTCACAGGGGATGTGGTATGTTCCTTCTCTCTGGATTTCTGACAAAGAATGAGGACCCATCTAATCCGTTGCTGCGCTCATTCACCATCAAGAATTTGATGCAATGAAGGTCAAGGCTCATGAAGTGAATGCGGCCACGACTTCTCTCGCCTTCAGACATAATATGTCATTTACTAAAATTGTGCAAGCAACATTCTGGAAGTGTAGGTCAGTATTTGCTTCACTATCTAAGGGATGTGGAAACTGTCATCGAGAACTGCAACACATAAGAAACCAATATCTGTGGCTGGCATGGTGTTGGGAGAGGAGGCATAGGGAATCTGACTTCCCTTTGCTCATTTTCACCTTGAATAAGGTATTGTGTTAGTTGGGAAGTCTGGAGGCACAATTGTGGCTAGAGTGCCCACCAGTCCCTTTTTAGTGGTTGGGCTGTGACAGTCTTTTATGGTTATGGTGTAGTGCAGTGTTGTTATTCTGGTCTTCGCCCAGGGCAAGGGCACCTTTTGTAGCTTGCGAGCCACCATTGTACTACCTTGCTCCAATGCCACCACTCATGTAGAGGCGACTCTGGGCCAGAGGCTCAGACAGCCACATACTCTACGGGTCAAGTGGAGCACCAGCCAGAGGCAGAAATTATCTGCAGTGCTCACTTGTCAGGTAAGAAAACAACAAGCATATTATTATATGCTGGCAAACTTTTATTTCAATTTCATTACACTATATACAATGTATTGAGATAGAATTTGTCCATGATTCCCCCTCCTTTAAATGTGGAATCAGCTATGTAATTACTGGGTAAGTTCCATATAAAAAATTATATTTTGATACTAAAATAAGGTGTATATACTTACCAGTAATTATATGATCGGAGCCTACCCATCTCCCCTCACATAGACATTAGAGCACAAAATGAATTGAAGCTCTCTGCCAGGTTGTTGCCTACATAAGCCCCGGTAGTGGGTGGGGTATTCCAGGTACACCGTAACCAACACTACTGTAGATTTTCAATTATTAGGCTGCCATAGGTAGGAAGCTTTTAGCTATATAATTACTGGGTAAGTATATAAAAAATTCATTTTATTATAAAAATATCATTTTTATCCAGTCACCTTTAAGCCTCCCCTCTCTTTGTTTGGCAGTAATCACCAGATAATCGGCATACAACTCCCACAGCTCTTCATTCCTGATCTTTTCACTAAAGACACCCATGACAAGCACAAACAAAAATGGACTTAATGCTGACCCTTTGTGCAATCCAACACTAACTTCAAAGTTTTCTGTTTCCCAAACTGCTGTTATTATTGTTGTATCGTTCTTTGATATATCATCTCAACCGCCCTAACCAACTTTTCTGGGACTTTCTTCTTCAAACACCAAAACATCACTACTAGGATTTTATTGTATTCTTTCTCTAGGTCTAGACCTCAAGGATGTGTATTTTCAAATACCCATCCACCGGTCCTCTTGCAAGTACCTCACTTAACCTTCGTGGTTATGGTGTTCAGGTTCAAAGTGCTTTGTTTCGGGCTCTGAACCACTCCCCAGTGTTCACCCAGTGTTCATTTTTTTCCTTTTCTCAGCTTGAGCCATTTCACACAAAATGCGTTGGCTGAGTATCTTGATGATTGGCTAGTCCTGGCAAGCTCTTGGTCATAGTTACTCCTGACAGAGACTGACTTCTCAAGATTTGTCAGGACCTGGGTGTAGCGACTAATTTTACACACGTAACTTACCAAGTAATTACCTATAGCTGAAAGCTTCCTACCACAGTAGTCAAAATATTCTAAATTTTGTGGTGGCACCCGGTATCGGGACCAATGGGTACAAAACTGGTGAGAGAACCAATTTGTTTTCTGCCGGCTACCGACTGGCATCGGTGATTTTCGTGGTCATCGTTCGTCAATGTTTGGATATTTCCAGTGTTCTTTAATGACATACTTGCTTATTTTGTGGTTTGTTTACATAATTAGATAGTCAATTATGTCAGTAACTAGTTCTTCCAGCATTAGGTATTGCTCAGAAGGTTATAGAACTAAGTTAACCAAGTTCTCTCATGATTCGCACACCAAATGCATTAAATGTAGGGGGCAGGATTGCTCTAAGGAATTGACTTGTTCGGAGTGTATGGATTGGGATTATTCTAAATGGAAAGCATTTAAATCACATTTGGATAAACTAGCTAGAGATAGGAAGAGAAAGGCGGCCTCTCAGAGTCCGAAAGTAGGGCTTCTGTAGAGAATTCTCCCTCAGTAGTTGAGGATTTACCTACTCGTGCTCAACCTCCTATTACTTCCGCAATTGTTAGCCCTCCTACTTCATTACAAGTGACTCCTATTTCAGGCTCCCATGATTCCATACCCGACACCATTACCAGTCCTGATGTGAAATTTAAAAAGAAATTTTATGTTCTTGCTAAGGCGATTATGGAATTAGGTGCCTCTTTCAGGTCTTTTGTGGAGAGCACGCCTCTCAAAAGCGCAGTACAAAGTGAAAGTGCTGTGATTACTGTCCCACTCCCCTGCACCGGGTAGAAGACGTACGGGAAGCCCAAGGGAGGGCAGAGGGGCTTGCCCCCGGACAGTTGTCCCCTCTGTTGCACCTGTTGATGACTCTTAGACAACGACAGAGTGCCATTGGAAAGTCTTCTCTTTCAGTGCTCACTGTCTTCAGAATCTTTGAATTCTTCTCCAGACAAGAGATATCCTCATCGCAGACCGTTGGCCTCTGGGCCTCTGAAGAGGTATTCTACACCTGTTGATGGCTCTCCTCCCCCTCTTAGAGATATAAGGAGGTCAAAATCGATCCATAGCCATCTTGCAGTCTTCAGGATTGTTCAGACTTTCTCTGGTCAGAAGCATGCTTCTCGCCCTATTAGCGGCCAAAAAGGCGCCTATTTTGGAGCGCCCATCTTGTGAAGACATTGTTGTGTCTGTTACTGTGCATCTATGAGCTTCCCCGGTCCGCTTGGTGCTCTCTCTTGGCTTTTCAGGTTCCAGTGTCTACTCCTTTATCTACTACAGTATCTTATGTGGATGAGTCGTTGGGACCTCTTGAACGTCAGTTAGGGAGTTACTGAATTTTTTGAGAAGTAAACCTTCCTCTACGAACAAGGAAAGTATCTCGTCCCCAATTTCTTTGGAAGATGTAGCAGTTGAGCAAGAGGTGGCTTATTCTTCTTATTCGTCGCTGATGAAAATCTCTCTGGAGAATTATCCAGACTTTTTCATTCACATGACTCCAGTGGCTCCTGCCTCTACCTTTCTTATGTGGAAAGCTCCTGTAGACGAACTCCCTCAGATGGTTTTGTCTTCCTCTTCTAAAATGGTCTTAAGAGAAGTGGAAGAATGGCTGGCTGGTAAGAGGGAGCATGGGAAAGCCTCCATTAGTTTTCCTCCCTCTAAGCTTATAAAGAAACCTTACCGATACTACGTGACAGGTGAGTCACCTTCCCTTGGAGTGTCTGCCTCCTCCCAGGGGGACTTCTCCTGTCTAGTGGACTCAACCAGACGCTCCGCATTTGCAGCTACAAAGTTTTTTTTGTTTTCTTTTCATCACAGAAAATCGATCACTTGGTGAAGAATACCTTAAAAATTTTAGGAATTTTCAGTCTCTTAAATTTTATTGTGAGTGCATTGGCTTCTAAGATAGAGAGTTGTTCTTCATTAGCGGAAGATCTGTCTACAGATTAGTGGGAGTTTTGTCTTGCACAGACAAAGCTGTAAGGGACAGTTCTAATGAAGCTGCCTCTCTTTTTTGCTATGGGCCTTTTAAAAAAAAGAGTTGTGGTGTCCATTTATTTCCAAGGGTGTCCCGTCAATACAGAAACCTGCTTTTTTTTTTCATCGCCTTTGGATAAGGGTTATATTTTTCTGCAAACTATGTTAAAAGACATACTCCAGACCTTCTCTGACTGTGTTAACAGCATACTCAAAAGGACCTAAGAGATATTTGGCCCTCTCACAGGAAGTGGAGGCACTTATCTGCAAGAGAACAGTGGAAGAAGTGTTGGATCACGGAACAGAGGGGGAGGGGTTTCACAACCGACTCTTCGTAGTCCCCAAGTCATCGGGGGGCTGGAGGCTCATCCTGGATGTCAGTGCTCTGAACCTTTTTGTCCTCAGGACGAAGTTTCATTTGGAGACTAGTACCTCGGTCTTAGCCTTTCTACATCAAAGGATTGGATGGTGATCTTGATGTGGAAGACTCGTAGTTCCATATTCCCATCCATCCAGAGTCAAGGAAACTTCTTCGCTTCGTATTCAATTCAGAGCTCTCTGTTTCAGCCTGATGTCAGCTCCCATAATACTCATGAGAGTCCTATCCCCTCTCGCAAAGTGGCTACACCTGATGGGATCATCTGTTTTTACATCAACGACTGCTTCTCCATCCTCCTCAAAGGAAGAGTGCATGGGAGACTTGAAGAAACTACTAATGAATGCTTTTGACTCAGGAGTTGGGAATTTTCATCATCGTGCACGATTCTAGACTCTATTTTTTGGACTTTTCTCTTGCCCAAGCCTCTAAATGCTTGCCTTCAGACAGTCTGAGAGTTCCTAGATCAGAAGTCCTGCTCATCTCTTCAATGGATGCACCTGCTGGGAACCCTTGCTTCAGTGGAGCACTCCATGAGGTTGTTCAGGTTACACATGCTCCCACTTCAGTTTTACATAAAGGTTTTATGGTCCAAAAAGATGCAGCAAGACTCTGTTACCTCACCTGTTTCCAATGTGATAAAAACTGGTTGTCTGTGAACACTACAAGAAGGGAAGTCACTCTAACCACAGAACCCAGAGCTGAAATTTTATTCAGATGCATCGGATCTTGGATGGGGCTAGCCCTCTTGGAATCACAACACTTTTCTTGCCAAGTGTCTGGGAAGATAGTAGCAGTGTTTGCAGACATCACAACAACCTTGTCCTACACCTGCAAAGAAGGGGGCACTCACTCTTTCATTCTTTACCAGACAGCGAGGGTTCTTCTGCTATGGGAAGAACAACATCAAGTGACGATCCTCACTCACTTTGTTCAAGGCAGACTAAATGTCTTAGCAGATGAACTAAGCAGACAAAACCAGGTTCTTCCAAAGAGTGGACCTTAGATCCTCTAGTCTGCAAGGAACTTTGGAGGCTTTGGGGACAACCATGCTTCTCGACTGAACAGTATTAGACCTATATGTGTTCCCTCCATTTGCCATGATTCAGGAGGTAATAAAAAAAATTTTCAACTCATCAGAATGTCTCCATGATCCTAGAAGCCCCATTTTGGGCGAGGAAGGAATGGTTCCCTGACCTTTTTCATCTGTTAGTGTACTTCCCAAGACTTCTCCCTCAGAAGTCTCTACTCAAACAGCCTCACCTGTTTAGGTTCCATCAAGAATTATCCACTGTCCCTGACAGGATTTCGAACTGTCAGACGAACCTGTGAAGGCTTTTCAATGCAAGTTGCAGAGGCTATTGCTAGATGTCGTCTATCTTCTACTGGTAGGCTCTACCATTAATGGGTAAAAGTAGGTCGATGTTGAACTGTTTTCAAGCACAGAGGTATAGATGTTGGTCTCAACCAAGACCTCAGCAATCTTATTAGATCTCTGGACACTTCCAAACCAGAGAATACTAAATCAGTTTCTTGGAATCTAGATGTAGTACTGAAGTGGATTTCTGGTGACTCCTTTGAAACCCTCCTTTCAGTATCACCTAATAATATCACAGAAAAGTCCCTCTTCCTTGTAACTGTCTATGGCCAAAAGGGTCAGTGAATATCAGGCAATAGACAAAAGAGTAGGATTTTCCCAAGGAGATGCTGTCTGTTGTTCTTTTTCCTTGGGATCTCTCGCTAAAAATGAGGATGTGAACAAACCCTGGCCACATTCCTTAACTGTTAAGAACCTGATGGACATCATCGGACCAGAGAAGGAAGAGCGACTTCTTTGCCCAGTAAGGGCTTTACACTACTATTTACAGAGAACAGAGAAAATTAGATGTCCTGCAAGTAATCTTTGGTGTTCTGCGAAGTCTCCGTCCCACATTACAGCAAAATTTTTATTCCTACTAAAGTAGGGGCGATCACTGGTCAAACTGCCACGCCTTCTGCAGGTTAAGCGAGCTCCAACCAGAAGGCAGTATTCATCTGCAGTGCTTTCTTACCAGGTAAGGTACAATGAGTATTTTGAAAAATACTTGCAGATATCTATGTTGAGTCATTACTTAACTTCTGAATGTCTTTAATATGACATGTCCATGATTCCACCCTGCATAATCGTGGAATCAGCTACAGGTGTAATTACTTGGTAACTTACACGTGTAAAATGACATTCTTATAATAAAATTAGATTTTAAACATACCAAGTAATTTCATGATTATAACCCTTCCTCCTTCCCACAGATGGACATGGCAAACCAAGCAAATTTGTTCTCTCTGCAGTTTTGTATCCATTGGTCCTGAAAGTGGAGGGTGGGTCCTATCCACCTACTACACTAGCGATGGTGGCGCTGCTAAAAAATATCAGCAAAGATCAGAGAGGCAATGAAGTTATTCCTGTTGCAATAGGAAAACCACCTCAGCAGTGCCAAGTCATTCTGGGTCACCTGTCATCCTTGAAGAAGCTGGCCCCTCGTGAGTAGCTTCACCTTCGTTCTGTTCAGCGGAGAATGAAGGAGCTTTGGTCTCTGTAAGGGAGTCCCCATTCTTCCAGATGCCTTTCTCAGAAGGAAACAAGGAAGGACTTATCCTGGTGGTTCCAACTGAGATGCTTCTGTTTGTCGATACATCGACTGAGGGATAATCCACATCTGGAAGAGTTGCTGGTTTCAGGTGTGTGGAACCAGGACTTTCGACAGCTCCACATCTGGATCTCAAAAGGGGCATTTTGGCTCTACAAGAGGTTCAGGATCCGGTAATGGGGGATACTCCATGGTATATCAACAATCAGTAATAGCTCAATCTTTATGCAAGACGAGTTGTGCGAATTCACAATAGCGCAAACTTTTCATTGGAACATAACTCTTTGTCATACAAGAGTATTTCAAAGATATGCAAAAGCTAATGTAACATTTTCAAACTCTTGAAAAATCCTGCAAAAGTGTTTGTTTAATTCCATATGTGATTTATAAGTTTTCAAGCTTTTATGTTTAAATGAAATTACATTGAATGAAAATAAAATTCTCTCTCTAATTCTCTCTCTCTCTCTCTCTCTCTCTCTCTCTCGTCGTCATCTCTCTCTCTCTGCTCTCTCTCATCTCTCTCTCTCTCTCTCTCTCTCTCTCTGTTGTATGTCTGTAATCTTCATACAATTCTATAGTTTTACCAACCATTTACTTTTTTTCCAAGGACAATGTATTAAGCTAACTTTTAAATTAAATTACAGTAACTTTAATTTTATCAAAGTTAGCTTAATACTTATGGAGCATGATTTAGATCATATTTAGTGTTTAAATTCTAGAAGTAAGCATTTATGAGCATTTTTAGAAACTGTACCGAACTTATGGGAAAATCCTCTTGCTCGAGGTGGTCTGCAAACCTAACCTCGTTTAAGTTTGGGGTATTACTGTACAACTGTACAGTATTAGCATAGGTCAGCAAGCAGAGGAATTGGTTTCCCTTCATCTCCACATGTTGGTGATGCAGATTCATGAGTGGGCAGTAGCACGATCAGTAGAGCTGCCAGCCAGGTAAATCCCAGGGAACCAGAACATAGTGGCAGACAAGCTCAGTCGCCAGGGTCAGGAGATAGGGACAGCGTGGTCCCTACACCCAAGACATTACAGAAAGATTGTTCAATATTTTGGGGCTTTCTAGCTATAGACCTCTTTGCAACCTGCACAACAGATCGCTCCTGGCTTTCTGTTCTGTTGTGCCAGACCCATTGACAGCAATAGAAGACACTTTCCAACACCCCTATGGAATAATCTCCGAAAGGCCTATGCTTTTCTTCCATTTTGTGTGATCCATGGGTGATCAGCAGGGTCATGATCATCCCAAATCTCACTCAGATGACCCTAGTTGCTCCCAAGTGGTATCCGGGTGGCGTGATAGCTCTACTTTTCCGAGGTACCAAGAGAGATTCCTGCTTGGTACAACCTGCTGTGCCAGCCGCTCATAGAGAGGTATCACCAGGCTGTGAGAAAACTGTCACTTCATGCCTGAAGACTATCCAGCGTCTCTTGTGAGCAAGAGGTATTTCTCGTCACACAGCGACCAAGACGTCTGGATACCTTTGTAAATCTTCAGCGGCTGTCTACCGGGGGCAGAGGGAATGTGTCGTCTTCTGTGACTGGTGTCGTTGATGGGGAATCTCTCTGGTCGGATCTCTCTTCAGCAGGTAGCAGACTTTCTTGTCTTTCTTCGCCGAGAGAGTTAAATGTGAATATTATTGCTAAGTCGCAAGCCATGCATATGCAGTACACTAATCGAGGAAATGCTGTAATATGAAATTTCATAGGTATCAAACCAAAACATTATATCATCTACCATCATAGCCACCCTCTTTGCTTCATCAGGCCAAAACAAGAAGTGCTCGGTGATGGCATATGAGTGAGGGGAATTCCCTTATTCACTCTTCTTAACCACCAGTTAACCCATTTCCAACATACACTGAAAGATACTCCTTCATAAAAAGCTCTGGTACGTATAGCTCTGAAAACAATGTCATATTTGAAGAAATGTAGCAGCACATGCTTTCCAAGACTGTTATCAGTGTTGCTGGTCATAATAGCTACTCATGTATTGTATCTGCAATAACAGTCAGTAAAGAAAACTAATTTGAAAACTTTCATCTCTTCAAACTTACTACTAAATTCATCATTACTATTTTTTTCGTCTTATTATATCATGCATCTGTGAATAATAGGTGTTGTGTATAAGCTGGATCACATATAATTAAGCATTTGCTGTGTACTGTATCTTCCTGCTGTTACCCCACAAAACTCTTATACTGGTCTTTGCATTTTCTATTCTTGGCCTTTGATTTGTTAATAAGATATGTTCATAAGTAATTTATATTGTAATGTCAACTAAGAAGGTTTACAGATGTGAGGCGAAGGTGGGTGTCATATTAACTGTTAATCTATTGTTGTATTATTGCCTCTGGACGACGTTTGGTATGATTGTTTTCATGTTTGGATAGAACTCTCAAATGCATGCGTTGTTAATTGGACTGAGACCTTTATGGGAACCTGAATTGAATTTGACCCTATTATTTTGCAGCCTCAGTTCTGGCATTATGTTTCCTAACTCTGTGTTGCATTCTTTGATTTCAGATTCTCCCTCAGAAGAACCTTCTTTCCTTTGTCAGTTTTGATTAGCATCAGGATTTTGGGAAATTCATGTTGTTTAATGGTACTACATGGAACATTACCAATAGCAACTCTCAAGTGTATGAAACAACAGTGAATTATTGTACGCGTATTTAACAAATTTAAACAACAAGTAAAATTTGTTTTGAATATTAGATTCATACATCAGCAGTGAAATCTGGTTGTAGTCCTTCAAGATATTGTACTTAATTCTTAACAGATTTATTCAGTAATTATTTTGTAAACAATTTTGTCGTAGAGTTGTGAATTGAACACATTGTCAATGAATCTAGAACATTCTTTAGAATTTCCTTTGAAAAGTGAACTGAAGGTGCATTATCACTACCTTCCATAAATCAAGAAAACAGCAACATAGCTGCCTTTAGTGGAACCAGTGATGGAGACTTTTTGTCTCTGGATCCACTGATGGACATCAAAATAGAGCCAGAGGAATTCTGTGAGTCTAATGAAGATGATGAATATTCATATGAAATGAATTCAATAGTGAATGAAAAACATCCACAAACTTGCAAAAAGGAAGTAAAACAAGAAAGAAGGATCTGTGACAATGGAGAGAAGCCTTTCATATCCACTGACTGTGAGAAAACATTTTACAAGAAAATTAATCTTACAAGTGATATCACAAATTCTACCCAGAGAGAATTCATATGCAATGACTGTGGGAAGCATTTACCAGGAAAGCTCGTCTTACAATTCAATATGGAATCCACACTGGAGAGAAGCCATTCATGTGCAAGGCATGTGGAAAGCATTTTCCCAGAAACCAAATCTTACAAGTCATATGAGGATCCATACAGGAGAGAAACCATTCATGTGCAAGGAATGTGGGAAAACATTTTCCCACAAACCAAATCTTACAAGTCATATGAGAATCCACACTGGAGAGAAGCCATTCATGTGCAAGGAATGTGGGAAAGCATTTTCCGAGAAACCAAGTCTTACAAGTCATATGAGATTGCACACTGGAGAGAAGCCATTCATGTGCACGGAATGTGATAAATCATTTTCCCAGAAATCAATTTTTACAAGTCATATGAGAATCCACACTGGAGAGAAGCCATTCATGTGCAAGGAATGTGGGAAAGCATTTTCCCACAAACAAAATCTTACATGTCATTTGATATTGCATACTGGAGAGAAGCCATTCATGTGCAAGGAATGTAGGAAAGCATTTTCCAACAAATCAAGTCTTACAAGTCATATGAGAATCCATACCGGAGAGAAGCCATTCATGTGCAAGGAATGTGGGAAAGCATTTTCCCACAAATCAAATCTTACACTTCATATGAGATGGCATACTGGAGAGAAGCCATATATGTGCAAGGAATGTGGGAAAGCATTTTCCCAGAAACCAAGTCTTACATGTCATATGATATTGCATACTGGAGAAAAGCCATATATGTGCAAGGAATGTAGGAAAGCATTTTCCTACAAATCAAGTCTTACAAGTCATATGAGAATCCATACCAGAGAGAAGCCATTCATGTGCAAGGAATGTGGGAAAGCATTTTCCCACAAATCAACTCTTACAAGTCATATGAGGTTGCATACTGGAGAGAAGCCATTCATGTGCAATGAATGTGGGAAACCATTTTCCCACAAACGAAGTCTTAGACGTCATATGAGGTTGCATACTGGAGAGGAAAAAGAAACAACATGATAAAATAAACCAGTTAAGGCAGAGATATCTCAAATGACCAACTATATGACAGATCAAAATCACTCACAAAATTTGCTCAAGAAAATAAGGAAGATAAAGAAAAATACAGAATAGGGGACGAACAAGTGAGTGGAAAATTGGAACTGGTAAAGGCCCTAGTTTCACAAATATGAAACAAACAACAGAAGATAAAAGTAACAGATAAATAGGCAATTTGGTGAAAATCCAAAGATTGTGTATAGGAAGATGACAAAAGAAACAGTTGAGGTACGAACCCCACTGAGCAACGAAGACCTAGAGATTTTGGAAGCCACTATTTGAAGACTTTAGACAACACCAAGAGAATTCATGGATTGACTCCATTAAGCAGAACAGCCAGAAACAGCAAATGCCACCAATAAGCTTCATCATAGGAAAAGTAACAAAACTAAAAGAATAGGCAAGATCTCAAATTTCTGGCTAAAAAAGATCACAGCACTACACCGCACTTATATGCAAGCCTTTTCAAGAATAGTAAAAGGAGAAGAATCACCAGAGTGGCTCACAACAGGAAGCACCAACCTTCTCCCTAAGAGCTCCGAGACTGAGCTCCCTAACAAATATAGACAATGTTCAGTTGTACTGACAGATTTGTTAATGTTTTGCACCCCAAAATAAGTTGCACTTGATGTGGAGATAATTATTGTGAACTTGTCTGCAAAATCTATAGAAAAAAGGGCAACAGCAACCTAAGGGATGATAAAAAGAAAAACCATGTTGATATTTTTATGATCCAGTTAATGACCATCATCATTGCTGTTGCTCAAAGAAGAGAAGGAGAATCTGAAGGAGGGTCTCACTGAAAATGCAGATGAAGGCTCTTCATTTGCAGAGTCTTTATTGGAAGTCAGGGCAGAGCCAGAGTGAATTTCATGCAAAATGGTTCTGTAACCTTAATGCAAAGGTAAAATAAATGACTTGTTTTTTCTTACAATTGTTCTCAATGAACACTGTACAGTGCTAGGTTAAGAAACTTTCCTTTGTCTTCTCCACTTTTCTTTGTCCTGTGTATTTTTTGAATGATTTCCAAATAAAAAATTATTATTGTCTTTGGCTGACATGGTTTTCTTCATTTTGTTATTCAGCATTGTGCATATATGCACTTGTATATGTAGTTGTAAGCTTGAATGTTTCCAAGAAATGTTATTCTTAGTGGAAATAGAAAGGATTGATACCTTCATTAAACTTCAATGAAATTTAGGTGCAGTTTTATTTGATTATTTTTTATTATATGTTCTTGGTTTTAATCTTCTACAAAGAATGTGCTACAGCATTTGTAAGTAAATCCTAATGCCTTGTATTAGCTCACTAAATACTACAGTGGACTGTATAGTATTTTGTTTTAGGTTAACCAGTCTGAAGTGTTGAGAATAGACTAGTTATGTAAATGACTAAAGTAATGCGTTACTCTGATTAGATTAAATCTCTTCTTTTTTTTTCATTGTATAAACTTTTAAAATATTAAAAAATAATAAAAAAATTTTATACATACGTACAATTTTTCATTTGACCCTGTTAAAATTTAAATATCAGAATAATATTCTACACTGCCAAAAGTGAATGAATGCACCATGATGTGGTCTGAATGCACCGAGTATCTGGTCCCAGTGCACCTCTTCCCAATTGAAGTGCATCTTTCCTTGTGGTCCCAATGCACCAACTTCATTCACATAACAGCTGCCCTTTGGCGAACTGTATAGATGACTATATTCACTTTGCAGGATTATTTTCTTTGATAAAGTGAATCAGTTTAAAAAGTCTGAATAAAAACAGAATATTACAAAACCAACAAACACATCCTGCTATGAGGGATAAGTTTAAAATGTGACTATCTCACTAGGTAGCTACTTCTTAATTCAAACTGCAAATCTAACTGTTTCTGTAGCTGGTGGTTAATCTCCAAAAGAAATGACTGTGCTAACTTCTCCTTTGGATCTGTGGTGGCTGCTCAACAAATTGTGTAGCTAACCTGGCTCTTTTACCGGAACAAGGTTGCATCTCACCTTAGATGTGCAGTTGTGGAGACGGGAGAATGAATGAGGGAGTGACTGGCTTCTCTTCTCTGCTCCTTCATCCTTCTCCTTCGGGGCAGAGAGTTGATCCAACCGGCACATGCTGGAACTGATGACCGATGCAGGTAAGTTTTGCAATGGAGTAACCATTCTCTTTACCTTTATAGAGTTTAGAAGCAACTGCCCCTTTCTCTAGCAATGGGAGGTCCCTGACAATAAGACAAACCCTCTGCTTATATTTGCTTTACTGTCTCTTAACTCTCAGATTCATCCCAACTTGATTTTGTGTGAGGTTACGTTTCTTCCTTCATTCGAAAAAGCCCAGAAGTCTGGCAACTGATCATGCAGTCTCTGTACTACGATCAGTTTATCAGAGACAGACATTTTTTACCTGAAGATCTCTCGAAGACTGAGTTTATCTTGATGCTTGCATGGTTTCTGCATAATGAAGTGTGGGGAAAAATATCTGAACTATTATCATGACACTTGGGTTGGCGAGGAAGTTACCAATGCCTAGTCCAAGTGCCTACTATTATCCTAAATAGCTGAAGGTATGATTGAAGGCATATTGACTGCAGACTTGATATGCAGTAATAAGCCACAAATAATTTAGACCTCTGGAGACCTGATCCGGATCTCTAGATGAAACCAAGTTGTATCTTGTTAGAGATTTTAAGTTCTTGGGGTTATTACATTTATAACATTTAAAGCTACTTATTATCCCATGCCATATGGGTGACACAGGTAAACCTTGTCATTTTGTTTCTGAACTTCAGTAATGAATGAACATTGTAGGTGGTAAATATAATTGCTATAGTGGATATTGACAGGCTAATTTACTGAAGAACTAAATATTGAGGAGACTTTAGTTTCACTGCCCTAACCTTCATTTAATCACTAGTGTCACCGGTCTAGTTGGTCATCGTGAACATAGCTGTTTGGAAATTCAAGTGTTGGAATAAGGTACCTACTACAAAGCCACATTACAGCCCTCTGTTCAGTCGAATGGAACGGAGCGTCTAACTAAAATAGGTAATTTGTAGAGAAGTTTTTCCTTTGGGTTTTAATATCGTTTGTGCAATTCGTGACTAAAGTCCTTTTAAGATGACTACATACTATTGACGTACACATTGTGGTTCTGCGGTAAAAAATCGTTGCCATCCTTCATTAAAACCTGCACAATGGACAAATGTACTGTTTCTCCCATTGCCTGATGGTTCCTGGACTTCCTGTAGTCTTCCCTCAGGGTCTGGCATACTTGACCTTCAACTAGTATCGTTGATATTAACAGGAACATTAGAATTAAGATGTTTGGCCAGTGACAGGACAGTTGAATGTGTAAATTTATGTATAAAGCTAAAATTTGTGTACTCTCTCTCTCTCTCTCTCTCGTTTTGCCAATAGTTTCCGTATTTTAAAGTGTTACTACATTAAAGAAAAATTGTACAGTAATTAAAAGCTGAAAATGCCCCATTTTGAGGTTAAGCGAATAAAGTGAAATGAACATAAACCTGCTAATTCATTTGACATATTTGAAGGCGGATTTTCTCCTTATTTCGAGCTGAAAATAAGTTAAATGAAGGAAATGATGCTTCCAATAATCGGCATACATTAATATATGAATTAAAAGCTGAAGAAAAGAAGCGAAATGAGCATCATCAATCTCCCTCTATGTTTCCATTGGTGTCTTTGAAGGCGGGTTTTCCAAGTTCAGCTGATGCCTCCCGATTCGTTCTAGTCGTCCAACTACACTCTTTCCTCACCCTTCATTCCTCCACTTGACTGGTCTCCACTTCCACTTCCCCATCAATCAGGTTTCGACAGAATTACTGTCGTTCTCATTCCGTCAGAAATTCGTCCGCTGTCTCAGTTACCAGAGCAGTGTGATCAAGAAGCCTAGAAAAAAAATTATTGTTACAGCAAATACATTTCTGTTCATTTTGAAGTTAGTGTTTATATATATCTTTTATATGAAAATCCTTTAAAAATGGAAAAACGTACATTATTTCATAGACTTTTAAGCATAAAAACAGTAGTCTTTTTAAAAAAAAATTTCCAGCGGACAAACACATAGCAGACAGATGTTTTTCGGGTTTTTGGGGTAAACAAGTATAAAGTATAAATAGCATTGTGAGATGAATTTTTATACAATATTTATGTATTAGATTAAAAGATTTAAGCTTTAACTTATTATGTATCAAAAGGGTTTGAGTTATGTGATTTGTAAAAACTACCCTTACCAATATTATCATACATATTTAATCAAGGATTTCCATAATTAATTCTAATCACTTGATAGGTAATGAGTCTTCATGATTTCCATAATTTATCTTGTATATCAAACGGAGAAATATTTTACGAATGAGACCTACTTTAAATCATAGATGATATTCTGTATAGTTACAAGATGCTGCTAGTTGGTTTAAACATTATTACTTGAGGTTAATCTTATAAATAAATGGTGTCATAGTCCTGACATTTTGATATGCTTAATCTGTGGTTTCATTCATATATATATATATATGTATATATATATATATATATATATATATATATATATATAGATATATATATATATATATATATATATATATATATATATATATATATATATATATATCGAGCTACAATGTCCTTTAATATCTAATTCGCTCTACCTCGGAATTATATTTTTTTCTCGATAATAGATTTGCCTGGACCAGGGCGCGAACCTTATGGATCCTTTCAAACCCAGGAACGTTCCTGGGTTTGAAAGGATCCATAGGTCCAGGCAAATCTATTATCGAGAAAAAATTCCCCTTCGGTAAGCATATATGAAAATATATTAATTCCGAGGTAGAGCGAATTAGATATTAAGGACTTTGTAGCTCGATATATATATATATATATATATATATATATATATATATATATATATATATATATATATATATATATATATATATATATGATTAGTACCACTTTTTCTTCAAAATTACAAATTCGGTGCTATTTAGTCCAGTTTCCCATTCAATGACTTCTTGGGAAAATTGTAGGTAGTACAAGAAGAAGACTCGACAAAATCTCAGGAATATTTTAAAGGTTTAATGGTATATTTTTACGAATACTGATTCTATATGAATTAATTAAAGGCAGTAGATCGTATATAGATTGACTTCTTAGATATGATTTAGTGTTTTTCTTTCTTTGAACTTTCTGTCAAGTTTGCAAGACTTTGTTTGACCAAACTCTGGATTCAGGGAAAACACCTTTGAGATTTCCTGCTTTCATTGCAAAATCTCCTGTGGCCTCTCCCTACCTTACCTCTCATTAACTCATCTCCTGTGACCTCACCGTGCATCTCCTCACCTTACCTCACTCCCGTGACCTCACCTCCCATTATCTCACTTTACCTCACCTCACCTCCCATTTAACCGCTCTCCTCACCTTACACCTTGCCGACCTCCCATTATCTCACCCTACCTCACCTTACATTCCTCCACCTTATTCCTCCCACCCTAACCTCCTCCTTCACATGGCACTGTCAGTCCAAAGAAAACAACAAGAATAAAGACACAGTATCAGCATCCTACGAGCACATAGGAAACTTCTTTATGAACCCACTGACCACATCCTCCTAAAAGCCAGTCAGGAGTCCTAGTCTGAATGATTTCCTCAACATTATTCAGTCACCAAGATCAACCCAACCAATTATTCCATCTCTGATCAATAAAACACCAAAATAAATCCATGTCTAAGAATTCAACCCTTTTGTCGGTAGAACTTATGAACTGGGGATTGCAATGAAACATTTCTAACCTGCTACTTACGAGTAAACTGCTGAAGAAAGTACCGACTACATATCTCAAGGAGCCAGTTTTCACAACTCTCTGGTCACACCTACTCAAGCTGTAGACATTCAAATATGGGACATTCATATTAGCAATGATGATGGCATTATTGGTAATGACATCACATATTACTACATTCTTCTTAAAAAAATAATAATAAAACTCCTACTAACTAAACTGCAAATATTAAAATTTTATTGTTTAATAATTGGCCATTAGTATTACTGTTATAATTTATATTTATATCTTGATTGTACTTTGCATAGTTACCAGGTTATGGTGGACACAACTGGAAGTCACCACTTTACAGCAACCAAGAAAGATTCTTTTCTTTGTTATAAACAGAATCCAGGATTGAATCCAAAACGTTCTAACTTCAAAAAAGCGCACTAGCTGGTTTGTTTCTGGCACTCTATGGAGAGCACCAACATCATTTTGGGCTTTTATAAAGCAAGCCTCATCAGTGGGGATTGTTTCAAATGCTACATAGCTTGAGATTACTGATTCAGACATTAAACAGACCCAAACCTTACATTATAGGTAGGGAAAATAATGAAATAGTACACTGAATATGAAATAATTATGTGCGCCTGTTTACATAATACTGGAGAGAATAATAATTTCAGAACAGTATATTTCAGTTATATCACCCCAAAATGCTGATATGTCAAGTAACTCGCACAAAAATATTTTCACTTTCTGTTGCATACTCTATTTATTTAATTATATATCTCTGATTCCATTGTAAAAATCTACATGAAAAAATACCTTACCATTTTCATTTTATTGAACATTTAATATGAATAAGATGAAAGACCCTACCTAGTTTATTTCTTTTGGAAACTTTATTATAAATAAAAAACTGCATAACATTTACATTAAACATCTCTTCAAATAATGTTATTCATTACATTAAGCAACCTATGAAATATATAATATAATAAACAATGAAAAATACCACTAGTTGTTACTACAAAGACATAAAAATTCACTAATATATATAAAAAGAAAGAAAACATATTCTCCACAGTCGAAACACCTACTTTGAAGTATTTGGAAAAAACAAACAATTTATGCCTTGGTGGCTTGGCTACCCCTTCAGAATTTATAAGTGAGCACTTCAAAATAAACTTTACCAATGACACAAGAAATTAACTGTCTTAGTGGGGAGCAAAACTGGATCAAGGTGAAGTCCAGAGAAGTTGGACAATTAAAATCAATTGTATACAAATGTCCAGAGATCACGTTCTTTACACCTCAGCATGTGGTTCTCATGCCCCCAAGGGGTATGGATACCCCCTGTCAAGAACCCTTGGTCTAATCTTTCAGAATTGGTACCCACTGGAGTTCGAGCCCATCATGCAAGAGTGGGCTCATTCCTAGCCTCTTTCAAGGTATCTTCCAGTGCAACGGAAACTAACATTAAAGCAGTATTCACACACTCTATACTCTGGCTACGGAAGGTTGAGACTCGAGGGTGATTAGCATTACCGCCATATTTTCTTAAACTCTTTCAAACTTTTCAGGAAAAAGGGTAACGATTTGGTGGAATTGGCAGATTTTTTGAGCGGCGCTGCCATTTCCTCCTGTATGGATGATTAAGGGAATAAGTGACCGCCGATCCGAAGGGTTACAGTAATAAGTGGATTGTCTGTTCACTTCCCTCCATTCATCGGTAATAAAACAAAACATGAAGATCAAAACATTATACTACTTGGACCTTGCTGTACATTGTTCAAATTGCCCAAAGCAAAATTTAAAGCGCTTCAATGGCGTGATCGGTGGCTGCGAGTTCGATTCTCGGGCATTCCTCTGAGAGGTTAGAGATATGTATTTATGGTGATAGAAGTTCACTCTTGACGTGGTTCGGAAGTCACGTAAAGCCGTTGGTCCCGTTGCTGAATAACCACTGGTCCCATGCAATGTAAAAACACCACACAAACAAAACAAACAAAGCAAAATTTAATTAGAGTTATTCATATATATATATATATATATATATATATATATATATATATATATATATATATATATATATATATATATATATATATATATATATATATATATATATATATATATATATATATATATATATATATAATATATATATATATCATATATATATATATATATATATATATATACTATATATATATATATATATATATATATATATATATATATATATATATATATATATAGTATGTGTGTGTACTTTCTATGTAAATAAGTAGGTAGATACGTTAACGTAAGCAGCATACACATGGCATACATTACTTTAAAATGAAGCCACTTTTGATTAAAAGCAAATAGCTGGACAGTACGCTCGAATATGTTCACTCTTAGGATTAACCTTAACTTCGAGGAGGTTAATCCTGAAAATGTACCTTTTTGGATTAGGATTAAATACCTCCTTTGGCAAGATGGGAGACGTGTCAATGCCGCTAACTGTAGAAAGTCTCAATCTTTCGTAGTTAGAGTATAGTGATGTTACTTCCCCAAGAGATCAGGCACTTGTGAATTCTTCTGAATATAGAAGCTTCTCCAGGACTTATCGTGCGAGTTGGTGCGACAGTGATATCGTTATCCGTACTTCGAAGGAGGCGATGGCCTTGGAACTAGGCCTATGTCGATTTACGATGGGTTATTCTCTGACCAAACTAATAACAACCAGGTTAAGACAACAAATAGCCTTCTACTTTCTGCCAACTTCTGAGAAAAGGTTTCCCAAAGTCCTATTTTTGCCGAGGTGCCATAACCATTTTAGCAGACAATATATTTAATACGCAATAAACTTATTTTGGTGAAGAGACTCGTCTTTCTTCACAGTTTTTCTTGAAGAGGAACAGCCTCTTATCTTGCTTATTGGTTGTTACAGAATCATCTTCATTCTAATCAAGTAAATGTAACACCGAGATTGACTAAAACTTTCAACCCGTATCTTGAATAGTGTCATGAATTGGCCTCCTGATGTTTTCATGCCAGTTCATCGCACTCGAGCTTTAATAAAAACGCCTTTTAGAGGAACTCGGATGTCACGGCAAACTTTAACTTGATAAGCTGTATTCTACAGTGTACTACGGTGCTTTGAGAAAACTATAATCTAGAGGAGTTGAAGAAAAAGTATCCGTATGCACATACATTAGTTTCTCTTATAACAGAGTCTATAACTACTTAGATTTGCAATGATGAAATGCGACAAATTTTGATACGTCAATAAACACAGAAACAAACGTTGAATGTAGCAAAGCAAAACTGCATATCCAGCTTTCCACACCGTTAATTACTGCCACCGTTTAAAATGTGTTATCAGCACCATTTCCTTACCAACCATCTGATCGCCTCTTGAAATACATATGACTTTGATTCCTTTCTGGAATCTCAACATAATCTGAGCGAAACATGTCGAAGAACTTCGTTAGGAATTCCTGCTTAACTCCAGATGTTGTGCGGCAATTTGTCAACAATCCTTCACCGTGAGTTCCACCGTCAATTCTTCGAATGAGAATCTGATATCAGTGATGTCTTCTGTGATTAGACCAAGTTGTCTTCTTTCTATAGAGATAACCTACTCTTGAGGAGAACTGAATTCAAAATATGTCAGCGTCACACTAAACAACTATTATATATATACTCCCAATTCGTCATTTTACTGTAACAACCTCAGTTTGGGAAGCAACCGGGGACCTTATAAGTATATCAATCCTCTGAACCTGTGAGTTGTTCCGAAAGATAGGCCTAATGCTCTTTACAATCATGATTGCTTACCTACGTTCAGTTTGGAGCAAGTGATTCTTTTTCTAATGATGAGAATAGTCCTAAAAATGAATCCCTGGGTGTTTTTGCTACTTGCCCACTCTGTCAGTAAATTAGAAATCTCTCTCTCTCTCTCTCTCTCTCTCTCTCTCTCTCTCTATAGCTCTCTCTCCTAACTCTCTCTCTCTCTCTCTCTCTCAAGGCAAATTTTAGTCCTTCGTATTCAACACCATTTACACATTTCAATTTTTTACTTTATTAAACCTGCTTTAAAAAATGATTGACCTGGTCAAGTATGCATAAACAATGACAGAACCTGTAGGCCTTACAAGCAGTCACCAATGGCTGCCTATAGTATTCCAGTTGAAAACTCCAAAAACAGATGGCTGAAGCCACCAGCAACGGACAATAAAAAAGTTTCAGAAAACAGGAAAAAAGGAATTCAGAAACCAAGAGTTAAACTTTAATGAAGAGTTATATATGTCTAAGTTTTGGAACCAACTGGCGATTGTCAAATGGGAAGACTTTTCTGTTATTCATTCCACCTTTGTGGTCTTGCACGCATCAACATAAGCAGTGGACAGTCCTGTTTAACCTTTCAGAATAAAGTTCCATAGTATTTTCATGTTCAGTGTTTTACTGCAATAATATCTGTCAAATTTTCCCAGTTTTCATTACTATCAACAATGATATAAAAAGCTCAAATGACTCCAAAAATCTACGAGTCGTATTTCTAAACTGCCATGGAATAAAGTTCTCCTTTAATGGTGTCAGCTACCTACGAACCTTAACTCACACAGAGACAGCCACAGGACAACTGCTTCCATGTACTTCCTTCAATCTCGCTCCAGAGGTGGTATGAGATGCCGTGGGAGCCTTTTATTTAGTAATAATGGCCTTTAACCTCCAGTGTACCAAGCAACGAAATGACACCTTCACAAGGAACAACATAATTACCTTCAGAAACCGTTGACATCATATCTCGTTCATTTTGCATGATAGCACTTCAACCACCTCACTTTCATAAACAGCTATCATACACAGATCAGAAGCACAGGATGAATAACCACATAAAATATGAGTAAGACAAACCTAGTACTAATCAGAATGAAATCTGGGTTTTGACAAGACGGTTCCGTTGACCCTGTCATTGTATATTTAAGATAGACACTCATAGTAAAAAAGAAGTTCAGACCAGTCCTGTGTAATCTGAATGCAAACATTTTTGCACTCGTCTCCAACCTTGAACGATAAAATGTGATAATGCTTTTTTTTTTTAAATAAACAATAAATAAATAAATAAATAAACTTACAGATTTTAATTGTCGACATCTGTCTTGCCATGAATGTTGTTTGGATTTGTGAAGTGGTTCCTCCTCCTCCTCCTCCTGACATATTTCAGATCTCTAGTTTGTTTTGAAATTCTCTTAATTACTTGTTAATCTATTTGGATGACTTTCAATGTTTCGTCATTCCTATACAAAAGCTACCTCGGATACGCATTGAGTGTCGCAATTATAAATCTCAAAGAGTGTCATCGATTTACCAATTGATTTCTCGATACTGACTTCATACAAAACAAGATAGTAAATCAACTGTAGGCAATTGACTCACTCGCCGATAATAATCAACAAAAAAAAAGGTAATAAATTGACGCGCTTAGCCAAATGGCTCCTAAAGACTCACTGCCACTGACCACTTCAAAACGATGCATTTGCAACAATAAACCGCGTGCCAGATTTCACTTTGTTTGGGAACATATCGTATAGCTTTCGACATTATTAAATATATATTTTATAGTTAATATTTTTGTATATCAATAAATATTTTAAGGTATTTTATATTTAGTTTTTTAGAGCTTAAGCAATAAGCTATTGCTGTAAAATGCCTGAAATGTAATGTAGTTGCTTTGTAATGTTTTTTTTAAATATATTTGTTTATGAATACTTAGCGTCTTTGAAAAGAGGAAGAATCATATTTAAGACCAAAGGAAATCGGAATGAATTTCCAATATCCATCTCATATTCAATCATTAAAATTCGCTGTCATTTACTCAAAATAGAAGGTCGAGTGTTTATGTCAAACGAGAAAGAAACTGGGTTACAGATTTAATTAAATTCTCTATTTGGATTTAGCCTCTGTGATCAATTAAATTAGCGCTTTTTTATTTCTGTCATATTCAATAATCTAATGACCTAAACAATATAATAATAATAATAATAATAATAATAATAATAATAATAATAGTAATGATAATAATAATAATAAAGACTGCATTGTATCACTGTCCTTTATTGATGTACTGAAACGGCTTGATTCAAATAGCACCCGAAGGGAAAGTTCGTCCGCAAACGGAAGTATAGCTTTCATTAATTATTTATTAAGGGAAAAATATTTCAATTATAGATAGACCTAAAACCACAAAGGAATTGTACCAGTCAATCCCTCGAGTAATGTGAACTTTGGGACAATAGCATATTATGCACAATATATGAAGTCACTCAGCGCCGACAGGAGAATTGAGACTAAAAGGTTTTAGAGGGGTAACAGGAGGAAAACCTCAAAAAAGCAGTTGAAGAAGAAGCACTATGAAACAATTGTTAGAAGAGGATTAACCCTCTTACGCCGATTGGACGTATTAAACGTCGAGTCAAAATGTCTCCCGTATGCCGATTGGACGTATCATACGTCGGCTCAAAAAAAGTTTTTTTTTTTTAAAAATTCGCGGAAATACTTATAGGCCTACCAGCCGAAAACTTTTGTATCACGCGCCTTGGGGGATGCTGGGAGTTCACGGATCAAGGCGTTGTTTTGTTTACAATCGCTACGCAGGCGCGCAAGCGCGAATTTCTTCTTATCGCACTAAAAAGTATCAGTGACACATCTCGGAAATTATTTCGTCACTTTGACATAATTATTGCACCATTTTAAATTATCCTTTACATGAAGTATTATATATGAAAATGTGCGCAATTTCATGCACAATACAACTAAAAAAAAATACTCATGATTGTAGCTTTTATCAATTTTGAAATATTTTCATATAAATAACGATAAGTGCAAAAATTTCAACCTTGCGGTCAACTTTGACTCTACAGAAATGGTCGAGAAACGCAATTGTAAGCTAAAATTCTTATATTATAGTAATATTCAATCATTTGCCTTCATTTTGCAACAAATTGGACGTCTCTAGCACAAATATTTCGATTTATGGTGAATTTATGAAAAAACTTTTTCCTTACGTTCGTGCGATAACTCTTCCGATAAATTTTTCGTGCGATTGTCCTAATGTTTGCACCCTTTTAAATTTGCCGTTACATAAAGTTTTATATGGAAATGATGTGCGCAATTTCATGCACAATACAACAAAAAACAACAACCCATGGTTGTAGCTTTTATCAGTTTTGAAATATTTTCATATAAATAACGTTAAGTGCAAAAAGTTCAACTTTCGGTCAGCTTTGACTCTACCGAAATGGTCGAAAAACGCAATTGTAAGCTAAAACTCTTATATTCTAGTAATATTCAATCATTTACCTTCATTTTGCAACGACTTGGAAGTCTCTAGCACAATATTTTGATTTATGGTGAATTTATGAAAAAAAAAAAAAAAATTACGTTCGCGCGTAACTCTTCCGAAAAAATCAGAATTTTTTTGTGCGATTGTCGAAATGTTTGCACCATTTATAATTAGCTGTTTCATAAAGTTATATATATGAAAATGTGCGCAATTTCATGTAGAATACAACTAAAAATGATTGAAGGTTGAGCTTTTCTCTTTTTTCGAAATATTTGCATATAAATCACGATAAAATAGAAAAAAAACCACGTTCGGTCAAATTTGACTCTACCGAAATAGTTGAAAAACGCAATTGTAAGCTAAAACTCTTCACGGCCTAGTAATATTCCGTCATGTTTCTTCATTTTGAAACAAATTTGAAGTCTCTAAAACAATATTGTGATTTATGGTGAATTTTTGAAAAAATATATTTACCTTCACTCGCGCGCCGATTCGCGGCCGCAAGTCTCCGAAATAGTTACATGGCATTATCCTAATATTTGCTCCTTTTCATATTAGCCTTTTTATAGAGTTTCATATATCAAAATGTGCGCAAATTCATGAAGAATACAATAAAAAAATAATTGAAGGTTGTAGCTTTTTCCATCTTCGAAATATGTGCATATGAAAAAATATATATATTAAAATTTCGATTATCCGGTCAAATTTAACTCGTCCGAAATGGTCGAAATCTGCAATTCTAATCTAAAAAACTCTTACAGTATCGTAATATTCAAGTCATTTGTCTTAATTTTGAAACCAAATTTCTTGGAAGTCCTCTATAACATTATTTAGAAATTACGGTGAAATTTTGAAAAAAATATTTTTTTGCGTCCGCGCGTTACGAATTCGTACATCCTTTTGTGATAATATTTTCCGGTGTTACTTTTATTGTTTTACAATGTATATATCAAAATGATCGCAATTTAGTGTACAATACAACGCAAAAAAAAGTAACTGGTTAGCTTTGACCGTTTTCTGCACAGCGTGATTTGAATACAATTATGTATGAATTTTTTTTTTTTCGCTACCATATATCGCATTATTTACATATGATAATGATATTATTTTTCATTTCTGATGGGTGCATTCTAAACTTCAGGCAATGACAAAAAAAGGAGCCAAAAATGAACTCTAATCTTCAAAAGTACGCGCGCTGTAATTTTTTGAAAAAATTATTTTTTCCACTTCCGCGCTCACTCCAAACCAGGCCCGGCATACGGGAGACGTTTTGATTTTTAGAGCTCCGGCTTAAGAGGGTTAAGGAACGTAAGATAGAAGAAGGAGAATACGAACGGAGGTACAGCAAAAGGAATGAAAGGGGCTGCAGCAGCAGCTTGGGGAACCTTATAAGTAACTATGCCTTTAGTGCACCGCGCGTGAGGTGGTGTACTTACGGTACTAACCCCTAATGGTGCTTTGGGGGCCATGAAGACCTTATAGATTTCTCTCCTCAAAACACCTGAATGGCATCGTGTAGCACAACATCAGAAAGGCTTAAACGTCATTCAATAATGCCTGATGCAGCTGATTAATTCATTATTCTGTTACCAGTTCTCGATGTTAACCGAGACTGGCAGATTCGAGGAGAGTGGTATAAGCAGCGAGCCATTTCCCACTCTAAATATATAGTACTGTCGATGGCATTCTTTAAAACATCATCATCATCCAGGTGCCATATCCCCGAGGACGTCGGCAATCATGGCTCGCCATTCCTCTCTATTTCCAGCTCTCTGCAGCAACTGAGCTGCAGACATTCTTCCTCCAGTCATTCTCACCAATCCATCCATATATTTTTGTCTAGGTCGTCCTCTCGGTCTCCTTCCATTGATCTTACCTGTGAGAGAGAGATGCTCTAGTTCTTGTCTTCTCACTATGTGACCTCAAACTGCACTGTCTACCTCTCACTGAGGCTAGAAACTGTCTTTCAACACCTACTCTCTCTAATACTTCCTCATTAGTTTTCCTTTCTGTCCATGATATTTTTAACATCCTCCAAAACCCCATTTCTGCAGCTGTAACCTCTCCTCGTCTGCCTTCCTCAAAGTCCAAACAAAGCACTTCACAAACCTCCTCCTTAGATTCATGGATATTTTCGAGTTGGTGACTAATTTCTTGATCTTACCAAATGCATCTTTTGCCATGGATATTCTCTTCTTGGTCTCTTTTTCGCACTTTCCATCACTTGTGACAGTGCATCCTAAATAATTAAAACTATCGGTTTGTTTAAATGTTTCAGCATCAATTCTTATATCTATTCTTGGGGGTATTTCATCCTTGGTGATAAACATACCTGCTGTTTTCTTGATATTTATTGACAGACCTCTTTCTCTGCTTGATTGGTGTAAAGTACTGATTAAAGCTTGAAGTTTATCATGGGAGTCTGCAACAAGTGCTGTATCATCAGCATATCTGATATTATTAATATTGACTCCTCCAACCTTAATTCCTTCCATATCCCTGAGATCTCTCGTTATCATTTCACTACACAATTTGAAGAGATCAGGTGATACACAGCCCTGTCTTTCACCTCTCTTGCATCAAGAGAGGTTTCAGATAGAATAGATTATTCTTCATATGATCTCTTGAGTGGAAGGAAGGAGGGAAGAGTCCCCTTTTTCAGATCTTAACACAAAACTTACTGTGTAACTTGGTGCTATCAGGATTGTCTACTCTTTGTAGTTCATTAATTTTTTTCTTGTCTTAACACTCCATGACTTCCATGACATGTATGTAGGATGGTATCACTAATCCTTTTCTAATACAGTTGTCATATCTTTACCCTGCTGCATATAGCTAAAGCTTTTATTGCTGACTGCATTGGACATATTTGCATTTTTCTGATTTGCTTTAATTTGGGCAAAATTTATCTGAAGCTTTTTGTGTTTCATATTGTTGATCGTTACACCCAGATATTTACTTTGCTTAACGATTCTTATTCCTTCTAATATGTTGCATATTTTCTTCATCATCAGTACTATGCCAATCATATATTAATATATTGATCTTGTCTTCTTTATGTGGTAAAGCCTGATTGCAGTCCATGCATTTTTAAAATCCCTAATATGCTTTTCTATTTTGGTCTTTAGGAACCCCATGAAAATTTTATGATACATTCCATCTGGCCCTGGTGCTTTATTTGATTTAATTTCTCAAGTTGATTTTTTTACATCTTCGTCAGTTATATTGACTTCTACTATGGGTTTAATTTCTGTCTATGTTAGGTCATGCACTTCATACATATGTTCTCTTAATGATACAGTCAAACCTCGGTTTTCGTACGCCTCTCTTTTCATACATTTCGGTCTTTGTAGACTTTTTTCTACGAAACTTTGTCTCAGTTATTGTACGTTTCTTCGGTTTTTGCACACTCGAAAATGCTCCATCCAGGGCCCAGTGCGTGACTGGGCCCCATATCAAGCACCTATACAAAGCATCCCGTCTTCTCTCGTGACCCATTCTGGCTTTGTTTCTCGCTGAACAACCATCTTGGCACTCACATTCCACATTACCACACGTGTTTGTTGTGTTTTGTACTAACCTTGTCGTAAAAACTAACTGTGCAGTATCCATCATGGGGCCAAAGAAAGCTGCAAGTGCCACTCCTTCAGTAAAATGTACCAGGAATATGATTGAATGTAAGATAGAACTTGCAGCAAAGTATGAAAGTGGTACACATGTAGCTGATCTCTCGTTAAGATGTACGCAAGTCAGTGTTGATGATCAGCTCTACCCTCGCAAAGAAACAGGAAATCAAGGCAGCTGATGTTGCAAAAGGGGTCACTTCATTAACAAAACAGAGACTGCAATTAGTGGAAGACGTGGAAAAGCTTCTGTTAGTGTGGATCAGTGAAAATCAATTAATGGAGGGTTAGTGTGTCGGAAACGATCCTTTGTGAGAATGCTACAAGAAAATGCCAACAACCAGTGATGCTCTTGGTGATTTAAAGGCCAGCAGAGGCTGATTTCAAAAATTCAGAAAATTTGTTCAGGAATTCAAGGGAGTATCTTGAGGCTGAAGGATTTCTCCCACAACAGGTCTTCAGTTGTGATGAGACAGGCCTGTTTTGGAAAAAAAATGCCTAAACGGACCTAGATTACGCAGGAGGAAAGTTCATTGCCATGGCACAAGCCTATGAAAGATAGACTAACACTCTTGGTTTGTGGGAACGCCAGTGGGGATTTCAAAGTGAAGCCCCTACTTGTGTATCATTTTGAAACTCCCAGAGCATTCAAGATAAATATTGTGATCAAGAATAAATTGCCAGTGATGTGGAAGACCAATACTGTGGCGGGATCACAAACTAAAAAACAAAAACTCTCAAAGCACAGGTACTTACCAACTACTTGACACACTCAGGGCGAGGAGCTGCGCTGTCTGCTGGATACAGCCATCGTAACACAATACACAAACAACCAAACAAGGACAACAACTGCACAATAATTCAATAAGTACTATACAACAAAAGACCACTGTACAAACAATCACTAAGAACATCAAATAACAATAACACGACAAGCCAATACAATCACAGCAACTCACCAACAATAACACTCAACAACTCACAACTCATCTACAACACAACAGAACTCACAAGCACAACAAATTCTACAACACAGGCACAACAACCTTCAAACATACAATATCAACAATGAAAACACACAACACGATCTTAACAGCGATAGCAGCCACGAAACTCCCTCTCTCTCTCTCACGCAACCCTCAAAAACGTTGTCAAATGGAACAAACAGATCGTTCCCCCATAGTACAAAGTCATGGGTCACAAAACAAATTTTCGTTAAATGGGTTAATGAAGTGTTTTGCCCAAGTGTCAAAAAGTACCTCCAAGAAAGTCAATTGCCCCTCGAGTGCCTCCTGGTAATGGAAAATGCTCCTGTTCATTCTCCTGGCTTGGAAGACCAGTTGCTGGATGTATTTAATTCATGAGAGTGAAGTTCTTGCCCCCTAATATCACTCCTCTCATTCAGCCCATGGACCAACAGATCATTTCAAACTTCAAGAAAAAAAACTCTACACCAAAGCACTATTTCAAAGGTGTTCTGAAGTGACCTCAGACACTGAATTGACCATAAGATCACTTCAATATCTTCAACTGCATAAGCCTATTAGATAAGGCTTGGCAGGGAGTGACTTCCAGGACAATGAACTCTGCTTGGAGAAAATTGTGGCCAGTGTTACCTCGAGAAGGATTTCAAAGGGTTTGAGGCTGACTGCGATGACCCTACGCCTGTTGTTAGTATTATGATTATTATTTGTTTAAGCAGCCATTTCCGACTAAGTCCAATTGGCTGTATGCACCTATTGTGGAGTCTATTGTGTCTCTGGGGAACTCCATGGGCGGCTTGGATGTGGAAGAGCTAGTGGATGCCCAAAAAGGCAAAGGAAACCTACCTAACTGAGGAGCTGCAATACCTTCAAAGGGCAGGAACAGCAACTGACGGCAGATGAGGAATCCGAGGAGGAGGAGGAAGAGAGAGGGGATACTGTGCCTACTTCAGTGATTCAAGAAATGTTTGCTAAGTGGAGTGATATTTTAATTGCAATCCGTGTCTCTAACATGTTTAATGACAATGTTTTGTACCATTTCAGGCAAATTTTAAAGAGACGCAAAACAAATGTCTCTGGATAGTTTTGTTATGATTCGGCAGGGGACCAGTGACTCAAGCTGGTCCTTAGTGTCAGTAAAAACGAAGTGGGAAGTAACCTCAGACAGTGCCACTAAAAACGTAGAGAAGTAACCACGGACAGGTTCATGATACCTGAAGTCCTAATCTTGGCGGAGGGCGATTCCCCTTCCAAACAATAACCTCTCCTTTCTGTCTTCCATATGCTAACAAGAGTCTTCCATAAAGGTAAGAGTGATGTTTAATGTTCATTATTCATTTCTAATTGTTTTCTGTAAATAAAACTGTTTATTCTCTGTAAATAGTATTTTTTTTAAAACATTTTGGGGGTCTGGAACACATTAATACTATTTACATTTTTCCTCATGGGGAATATTGGCTTCAGTTTCTGTATGATTCGGATATTTTTGGAGGTTCCAGAATGGAATAGATATGATAACCGAGATACCACTGTCAATAATAAAATTATAATAATAATAAGGGAGGAGGCCTTCTCTGAGGGCTGTAGCATTGAATATTATAGCTGCTTCAACAGCATCTAATTTATGTAGAATCTCCTCAATTCTTTTCCTTATCTTTTTCTCATCAGCACGTAGCTGGCATATCAGGTTTCCTAAGGACATATAAAGATTTCAGTTGTCTTAGGTTCATTTCCTCTAACATGTCAACAGCACACAGGCAGTCATCTAAGAGAGTATACAAGAGAGTGAACTAAAATATGTGGTTTACAGCATTCATAGCAGAAGGGCGTGTACAATCGGTGGGTGGGTCGCTAAGCAAGGATTTTAATTGGTCGTAAGTTGGTGACAAAATCTTTCCCTGAGGCGTTGAGATCACCTAGGTCCGTCCGGGGATGTTGGCAGGGTTGGGTGGGTGGTATTAGGGGTACCCAGCACGTGGGTGGCAGGTATTATAAGCCATCCAGGTGACTTGTCATCCACTTCCGGTGCTCTCTCTCTCTCTCTCTGCTTCTTCCCCTCTTTTTCTCTCACTCGCACAGTCTCTTTCTCTCTTTCAATCTCTCCTCCTCCCTCTCTCATGATGGTGTATGGTGTCGGTTGGTTTCTTGTATTAAGGGTTCTGTTTGCCAATTTTCTACATGAGTGTCGTCAAAGAAAAGGTTTTCAATAAAATCCCCTGCCCTCCTCAATACCATCATTCACATAGAAGACACCTTCATAAGAGTCGACAAAGAAGAGGATCTTGAAACTTTAAGAAAGACTTTTGAAGAATGTTCTTCCTCCATTTCACGGTTCAAACGCAGCATTGATGGTGCCCTACCCTTCTTGGAAGACGTTTTTTTTTTTTGGTTTTTTTTTTTGGGGGCTTTTTTTTTTTTTGTTTTTGTTACATTAGACTTCCTACGGGTTATACCTTCCATGGTTTATAAAAAAAAAGAAAAAAAAAAAAAAAAAAAAAACCACGAACCCGGGTCTATACTTTCATGGGTCCAGTGAATGTCCAGACAGATAGACATAAGAGATCTGTAGTAGATGCCTTTGTGAGGACCAGAGATTAAGACAGGTAGCTGGGTACTGATAATTTATTTACAGACAAACTGGGTTGACATAGACAGGTGCGGACGGATATGTAGTGCAGTCTCGCACCGCAAACAGAAATGACTCCGAGACGGTAAATTTGTGTTTTTCTTACAGACATTCATTTAGATATAATAAAGCGTACATATAATGGAATTGCAAGTGTTATACATCAGCGAAAAGGCCGCGGAACGCTCTATCGGATGGAAGTAAGGACAACGCGACTTGATGATTGATTACAATGAAAATAGGGAAAAAGTGTTGTCCTTACAAATACTCCCCCAAGACATGATTATGGAGTAATTTTTGGATGACAAATTACATGACAATTTGGAGGCAGGGGGCGACCCCGTGTCGTTGTGGCACTTGATGTGGGGCGTCCTCGAGTATAGTCCTTCGGTTTGCTGATCGACAGGATGCCTCCCCTGGCGGTAGCCTGGGGGGTTCTACTGTATGCCGGGCGACCAAGACTGCGAGAGAGAGCTGCATTGTGTGTGGTGGGGACGGGCCGTGGGAATCCCCAGGTGCGGCAGTGGCGTCCCGCGGGCATGGCGGAACCACAGGTGAGCAGCGGCGTCAGCAGGTCGAGGAAAACCCACAGGTAGCGGCGTCGGCAGGCAGGGGAGGCCCACAGGCGTGGCAGCGGTGTCGGTAGGCCGAGGAGGACTGCAGGCGGCGGCGTCAGAAGGGTGAGCAGGTTCACAGGTGTAGCATCGACGTCAGGAAGGCCGACGCGAAGCCCAGGAATAACGGCAGCGTCGAGGGTTTGAAGAGGCCCACAGGCAGCGACGTCAGGGGGCCGAGCAGGCCCACGTGTGCGGCCGCGACGTCGGGTGGGTAAAGCAGGTCCCTCGGTGTAGCAACGGCGTCGGCAGGCAGGGGAGGCCCACAGGCAGCGACGTCGGGTGGGTAAAGCACGTCCCTGGCTTATAGCAGCAGTGTCGGCAGGCAGGGGAAGCCCACAGGCAGCGACGTCGGGTGGGTAAAGCACGTCCCTGGCTTATAGCAGCGGCGCCGGCAGGCAGGGGCTTCTGGGGACTCGCAGGTGCGGCAATGGCGCCGGGGGAAAAACCGAGGAGGCCCGCAGTTGCGGCGGGTCGAGAAGATATCTGGTGTCCCCCAGGTGAGACAAAGGAGGCCGCGAGGTCGGATGGATGTTTCTGGACCGCCGCCTGACTTTTGTGTTGGGTGACCAGCACCCAGCTACCCGTCCTCGAAATAAACGCCAAAACACGCTGGGAAGCAGTGCCGTGATTAGTCCGTTAATGGCGTTGGTCGTCCTCGCAGTGGAATTTTCAGAGACCTAAACTGTGGTGCCGTATTGAGTCCGTTAAGGTTCTCTGAAGGTGAGCGGCCGTATTTAGTCCGTTAAAGGCTGGGCCTAACGCTTGTGTCACCAACTCCGGGAGGTCACCAGTTGTGAGGACCAGAGATTAAGACAGGTAGCTGGGTACTGATAATTTATTTACAGACAAACTGGGTTGACATAGACAGGTGCGGACGGATATGTAGTGCAGTCTCGCACCGCAAACAGAAATGACTCCGAGACGGTAAATTTGTGTTTTCTTACAGACATTCATTTAGATATAATAAAGCGTACATATAATGGAATTGCAAGTGTTATACATCAGCGAAAAGGCCGCGGAACGCTCTATCGGATGGAAGTAAGGACAACGCGACTTGATGATTGGTTACAATGAAAATAGGGAAAAAGTGTTGTCCTTACACCTTCATCCGTCATACCATCACACCGGGAAAGCAAAACAGAAACTAACAACAACCAAAGTGGATCTATAAAAATATTTTATATAAAAAACTATATGCACCACAAATATTTAGAAGATGAAAAGGCTATGGAAAATAATGAAGGACAATGTCTCCACCACTGCAAAGGGGATAAAATTAACCTCATAATTTACCATCAAAATATGAAAACCAGCCAGCTGCTTCTTAAAAACAACCTGGCAGCCCGGTGGAAGGATACCACCACTCCTATGTCAGGATGACCACCACCAGACTCTCTTAGCGTCTTTCCTGCCACCTTCAAGAAGGGGCCATTTTAAATCATTACAGAGGAAATCATAACAGAAGACCAGAAAGAACTGAGCTCATAACGTAGAAATTATCGACAAGCACTGTACTGAAGACGTCTATGGTTTCTCGAGGCACTCATATATTAGAAAAAACCGAGTATACACACAGTAAAAGAAACAGAATTTCTCCCTGCCATCATATGAAAAAATACAAGAAACCAACCGACATCATAAACCTTCACGAGAGAGAGAGAGAGAGAGAGAGAGAGAGAGAGAGAGAGAGAGCACTGGAAGTGGATGACATGTCACCTGGACAGCTTATAATACCTACCACCCACATGCTGGGTATCCTAACCACTAGCCAACCCCGGACGGACCTAGGTGATCTGAACGCCTCAGGGACAGATTTTGTCACCAACCTATGACCAACAAAATTCCTTGCTTAGTGACCTACCCACCGATTGTAGTACAAGCCCTGCCTGCTATAAATGCCTGTAAACCACGTATCTTAATTCACTTTGTTTACTTTCATACTCTCTTAGGTGACTGCCTGTGCGCTGATATACCAGCTACATGCTGATGAGAAAAAGATAACATGAAGAACTGAGAAGATTCTATATAATTTAAATGCTGTTGAAACAGCTATAATATTCAATAATAACACCAAGACTGCAATGAAATTTTCTATGCTTTTAGAGGGACAAAATTAGTCTTGGTTGTTTTATGTGGGGAGGCAATCGTAAGCTACTGAATCTAGGGCTGCCAAAAATCAAACATTACACGAGAACATACGGCATAGTCTATCTGTAAGTCCCAAGTTCAAGCCTCGCTCAGGCCACTGAAGTAAATCTTTATTAGTATCAGGTATTAACGTAATTGTCATTAATTTTATTTTAGTCTCAGCCTTGTGATTTTCTTTTAATTGTTGATTTATTTAAGGTTTAAGTTTAGTTTTTCTTGTGACAAGGCTGTTTGTTGCTAAAGACGTTTTAGTGGCCTACTCCCCGGCATTGGAATGTGTAAAAAGTTCACTCCTAACTCCCTCTATTGTTTCTTTTTGGTGTTGGTGAGAGCTGCCATGGACTCTGGAGTGTTGACTGGCAGTTTCATCTCCTGATTTTACTGTGTTCGTCCTTGGAGACAAAAGTTTTCTTCGGAGGATAAGGTTCCTCCTCTAGTCAGTACGGGCCTGACTTGCATGCCTCCCACACATTTAAGCCGCTTATTGGATCTGGATTACCTTTTGTGCTGTGGGCTCAGTTCCTGTGCACCACGGCGTTCTGAGCTATTGTAGCCTACCCTAGGCTTAGTGTTTGTGTTAGGTGTGGACTTCTTGCGGGCTCAGAACGATGCAGAGGAATTATTCCCGGCCGAGTGGACGCAGGAAGGGCGCCTCTGCATCCTCCAGGACGTCGTCTTCGCCAGTGCGGCAGTTGTGGGGGCATTGTGGCCCGAGGAGGAATGTAGGGAGTCTGTGAACAGGTAATATCCGTTTGGTATTTATTTCAGGGAGGCACTATTAGTATTATACCCCTGTTGCTACCTGTGCTCCAGAACTCCCTCCAATAGCGGTGACCTGATGTTTGTACCCCACCGTACCTGGTGGCTTGCTGTAAGACAGTGTCAGAGTTCCCCCAGTGCTATGACCTCAGCCTAGCACCTTTGGACGCCAACAAGTGTGGATGTAACCCTTTGTTCCCTCTATAAACTGTGAGGAGCTATTCTGTAGCTAAAATATTTTGAAGTTGTCTCAAATAGATAACATTTATTTGCCCTATCCTAGGGTGTTAATGTTAAGTTTAGCTTTATAATATTAGGTAGGAATTTAAGTGTTTTCTTTCTATATGTCTACTCTTCCTTCCTAACCTTATTTAGTTATAGGTAGGTTATTTGGGCCCTTTATTTACTCATTGTGTTATTTTTCTACTATCTTAGGGATATAGTTTTAGAGGTTAGGTAATCCTACTGGATTTAATTTAAGGACTGCATATTAGTCCTGTAGTCACAAGGCTGACTGTTGTTAATTTCTATTGCTTTGTGTAATAAATATTGTTAAGTTTTCTCTCGTGTTTTCGTCTCCATTGACCTTTATTTATTGGACACTGTATTACTGCCCTCTCTTTCCTGGTGCTTTAAGAACTTGTACCACGGCCCCACAAGGGTCGTAATATTAGAAAAATCATTTAATATTTGATGTTTTTTTATGTGACTTTAGGTTTCCCTTAAACTGGCAAGTCACCAACGGCATATCTCGGTCACCTACACCCCATATCACACTGCCTTCATGGAGTAACATGTTCCACCTATTTTTCAAGGCTGGTGCTGCACTGATGAAGCTCAGAAATGCACTATAGTACTCCTATACAAATTGTAAGAACATCTTTTAGTAACAACATGAGCTATATTAGGTGTAAAATGACAGCTATTTAAAGCAAATTGTGTTTTTCCTAACTATACAAACCCGAGATCATTTACATTAAGCATTACTTTTGGCAAAACTGGAGAACGGCCGCTAGACTTTTAAACAAGGTTGTTGGTGGGGGCCAATGCCTGAACGTAAACATTGCAATTTATTTTTTGCCTAGATATCAGATTGAGGGGGGGGGGGGCAGGAGGTGGACATGAGATGTAAATGACCTCAGGTTTGTATAGTTAGGAAAAATACAATTTACTTAGAAAAAATTGTCATTTGTTCCTAAACAATATACAAACACTTGGTCCTTTACATTATGAGGACTCATATTTGGAGGGAGGAATTTGAATGAGTCTCTAGAACACCTGGATTTTCTTCCTGGTCAAGAGAGCAAGGAATAGTATCATGCCTCTATTTAATTCATCGGAGTAGTACAAAGACTGTGTGTTCAGTCGTCAGACCTCTGGGCTTTTTTGAATGAGGGAGCAACACTTAACCCCATTCAAAGCAAGCTGGGATGAATCTGAGAGTTAAAGAAAGTAAGGCAAATATAAGGGGCAGTTGCTTCTGTACTCTATAAAGATAAACAGAATGGTTGCTCAGTTCCAGAATTGTGACGGCCGGATCCACACTCTGCCCAAAGGAGGAGAAGACGGATGAAGGGGCAGAGGAGAGAAGCCAGTCACTCCCTCATTCATTCTCCTGTCTCCACAATTGCACATCTAAGAAGAGATGCAACCTTGTTCTGATAAAGGAGCCAGGTAAGCTACACAGTTTGTTGAGCAGCCACCACAGGTCCAAAGGAGTAGTTAGCACAGTCATTTCTTTTAGAGGTTAAAGAAACAGCCAGACTTTTTAAACTGATTCACTTTATCAAAGAAAATAATCCTGCAAAGTGAATAGTATAGTCATCTACACAGTTCGCCAAAGGGCAGCTGTTATGTGAATGAAGTTGGTGCATTGGGACCACAAGGAAAGACGCACTTCAGTTGGTAAGAGGTGCACTGGGACCAGATACTCGGTGCATTCAGACCACATCATGGTGCATTCATTCACTTTTGGCAGTGTACAATATTATTCTGATATTATTTAAGTTTTAATGGGGTCAAATGAAATATTTTATTTATGTATAAACAATTTTTATTATTTATCAATATTTTCAAAGTTTATACAATGAAATAAAATAAAAACAGAGGTTTAATCTAATCACACATTACTTTAGTCATTTACAAAACAAGTCTAGTCTTCTCAACACTTCAGACTGGTTAACCTAAAACAAAATACAAAGTCCACTGTGTTTAGTGAGCTAATACAAGGCATGAGGATTTACTTACAAATGCTGTAGCACATTCTTTGTAGAAGATTAAAACCAAGAACAAATAATAAAAAATAATCAAATAAAACTGTACCTAAATTTCATTGAAGTTTAATGAAGATATCAATCCTTCTATTTCTACTAAGAATAACATTTAATTGAAATATTCAAGCTTACAACTACATATACAAGTGCATATATGCACAATGCTGAATAACAAAAGGAAGAAAACCATGTCAGCTAAAGACAATACTAATTCTTTATTTGGAAATCATTGAAAAAATACACAGGACCAAGAAAAGTGGAGAAGGCAAAGGAAAATTTCTTAACCTAGCACTGTACAGTGTTCATTGAGAACAATTGTAAGAGAAAAACTAAAAGTAATTTATTTAACCTTTGCATAAACGTTACAAAACCATTTTGCATTAAATTCACTCTGGCCAAAATACTTTGGCTCTGCCTTGACTTCTAATAAAGACTCTGCAAATGAAGAGCCTTCATCTGCATTTTCAGTGAGACCCTCCTCCAGATTCTGCTTCTCTTCTTTGAGTAACAGCAATGATGATGGTCAAGAATTGGATCATAAAAATATAAATGAGGTTTTCTTTTTATCGTCCCTTAGGTTGCTGTTGCCTTTCTTTTCTATAGATTTTGCAGACAAGTTCACAATTATTATCTCAACATCAAGTGCAACTTACTTTGGGGTGCAAAACATTAACAAATCTGTCAGTGCAACTGAAAATCTCCTCTGATGAGTGACTTTGCTTGTGCATTTTGACACCTGAAAAACAGCCTGGCATTCAGAACCAATGACTGTGATTTGCAGAATACAAGACAAAAGTACAACGTGCAGTGTAAAAGAACAATATCTATCCTTCATGAGTGCTCACATATGTTATGAATCTACAAAAGAAAAAATGTTTCTACATCGTGTGGAAGAATGACATCTTTCTTCTGAGTTAACAAATTCATTCTAAGATGAACCTAATGAAAAAACTAATGGAAAAAAAAAAAAAAAAAAAAAAAAAAAAAGACGACTTTCTTGGTAACCAAGTGCAGATACAGGATATGACTTCTTTCTAGCAGAGTTTTTTTTCGCACCTTTTGAGACACCTTCATTCAAAACAGACGCAGGAGTAAAGTTAAATGAAATCATTTAATAAAAACTACTCGGACAGAGATCAAGTAAACAGTTTCTGTCTAGTGTGAATTCTCGTGTCTTTTGAGAGGACTTGGTTGAGAAAAACTTCTTTGACATATAGAGCAACAATATGGTTTCTCTGGCTTATGTTATTCTTAATATTCAATTTATATCAGGGGTGCAATGGGCCCCAGCCTGGGGTCTATGGTTGCACCTTTATATTCCACTAGCCTTATATCCAAGGACTCGTTTCAAGGTGTTTACCATTGCTTTGAGGGCAGCAATCTGCACCTCATTTATACTGGGCAACTTTGTATACCCTGAAAATATTTTCTCAGATTTTTCTTTAAAAGACCTGTTGCTCCTACCATCAAAGGTATTTTTTTCTATTTCCTTCAGTTCCCATGTGCTTTTCAGGTCATTCTTCCGGTCTTGGTATTTTGTTATTTAAGCCTTTCAGCTCTATTGAGGCCAAAGTCACTGGGTACTGTCACATCTATCATCTTAGCTGTTTATTCCTCCTTGTTCCAGATCACAATATCATGCCTCATAGCACCTTTTATACCTCTTCCTGTTGGAATTTCCTTGTCATAAAAGATGGTAACAGCCCTATTGGAGGTGATTGGATCTGGTTCATGCTCCTACACTTTTCCTTTCACTTCAATTCTGTATTCTTTACATATTTTGTTGTGGTGGGCTGCATGACAAAACCTACACTGGTCATTTGCTGATACGCCTGGCATTTTCTTGAAGCTGTTTGTTAGGTCTTGATTTTGTGCTCCTATTATCACACTTTCTCCATCATAACCTAGATCTCCATTTCTTATCCATCTAAGTGATTCTTCTTTGTCAATTCAACTTTTTTGTCCAGTTCTTCTTGAAATCTTTCTGCCATTCCATGGTCTTTCCACCTTTTCATTCTAAGTTTCTTCTCTCTGTGACTGTATTTCTGCTTGGTCTTCCTGGCTATCGTTTTTGCTTGCGTCTGTTCAGATCTCCTGCGAAGTTCTTAGCCTGTGGTGTTGGGCAACCTTTTGTAGTTTCCATCCTCAGAACTTTTTAAGTACTACTCTTGACTTACTATTGGTGCTCTGTAGCCTGGGTTGATCTCAGTCAAGGCCTAATCCACCTTCTCTGGTGAGGGAGGTACATTCTGTCCATACATTGGTGTCTGTATGTGACTTAATGTAGGGTGAGAATCTTACTGGTTTTAATGTCCATCCTGGCTAACTCACCTTGTGTCTACAATACCAAAACCGTAAAGTCTCCACTGGTATCATCAGCTGGGTTATGGCAGTGATATTGTTCTTTGGTGTTAGTTCTGAATTACAGATCTTCTTTAAGTGGCTGATGTATTTTTTCTTTATCTTTTATCTCTTTTTCTTGTGTTCCATACCACTGTTTTCTTGTATTCCCATGTTCTTATATGCAGACTCCTCTACCAGGTCTTCAACAAACATGCCTTCCTCTACCTTTATTCCTTCTGATATTACTCTCTTCCCTCTCTTTATTGTACTCTTTGTCACATCTTGTCCAAACCCAAAGTCCATGCAGGTGTCATTTGAGAATTGGTAGACTGCCCTAACTAATTCTTCCAATTTTTCTTCTGAGTCTGCAAACAACTTCAGGTCATCCATGAAGAGCAGGTGGTTCACTCTTTCATTCTCTTTTCTGTTTCCGCTTTTGCTTAGGTCATAGTCAGTGTTAATGTTGTTCAAGATTTTACTAAGCAGATCTATGGTCAAGCAGAATAGAAGTGGTGAGAGGCTGACACCCAGGAATATTCCTCTTTGGATCTTTTTGTCTGGAATTACTATCTGGCCCTCAAGAGTGTTTTAGACAGAGAGTGGTCTTCCGCTTATCTGTACTGCCAGGAAAGATCTTATTTCCTCGATGATGTTATATAGTTCCATGATTTTGAGTATCAATGTGTGTGGGACGCTGTCAAATGCCTTTTTGTAATCTATCCAAGCCACATTAAGATTCCTTTGTCTTTTCTTACAATCTACTAATATTGTTTTGTTTATTAGCAGTTGATCTTTATTACCTAGTTTGTTTCTTTTGCATCCCTTTTGTTCTTTTTCCATATATTTGCCTTGATCTAGTTGTTCACAGATCTCGTCTGCTATGACTCCTGTGAGCCATTTGTAGGTTGTTGATAGGCAGCAGATGGCCCTATATTTTTAGGGAGAAGGTTGGTGCTTCCTGTTGTGAGCCACTCTGGTGATTCTTCTCCTTTTACTATTCTTGAAAAGGCTTGCATATAAATGTGGTGTAGTGCTGTGATTTTCTTTAGCCAGAAATTTGAGATCTTGTCTATTCCTGGTGTCTTGAAATTATTATATGCTTATAGTTTTGTTACTTTTTCTATGGTGAACCTTATTGTGGCATTTGCTATTTCTGGTTGTTCTTCTGCCTAATGGTGTCAATCCATGAATTCTCTTGGTTTTGTCTAGGGTCTTCAAACAGTGGCTTCCAAAATCTCTCTAGGTCTTCCTTGCTTGGTGGCGTTCGTACCTCAACTGTTTCTTTTGCCATCTTCCTATACACAATCTTTGAATTTTCACCAAACTGCCTACTTATTTGTTTTACTTTTATCTTCTGTTGTTTGTTTCCTATTTGTGAAGCTAGTGCCTTTATATTGGCTTGGTGTTCTGCCAGTTTTCCACTCATTTGTTCATCCCCTATTCTGTATTTTTTCTTTATTTTCCTTATTTTCTTGAGCAGATTTTGAGTGATTTTGATCTCTCAAATAGTTGGTCATTTGAGAGATCTCTGCCCTTAACTGGTTTATTTTATCATGTTGTTTCTTTTTCCTCTCCAGTATGCAAACTCACATGACGTGTAAGACTTGATTTATTGAAAAATGCTTTCCCACATTCATTGCACAGGAATGGTTTCTCTCCAGTGTGGATTCTCATATGCTTTGTAAGACTTGATTTCTGGGAAAATGCTTTCCCACATTCTTTGCACATAAATGGCTTCTCTCCAGTATGCAATCTCATGTGAAGTGTAAGACTTGGTTTGTGGGAAAATGCTTTCCCACACTCCTTGCATATGAATGGCTTTTCTCCGGTATGGATTCTCATATGACTTGTAAGATGTGGTTTCTTGGAAAATGCTTTCCCACATTCATTGCACAGGAATGGCTTCTCTCCAGTATGCAATCTCATATGAAGTGTAAGATGTGTTTTGCGGGAAAATGCTTTTCCACATTCTTTGCACATAAATGGCTTCTCTCCAGTATGGAGTTTCACATGAGCTATAAGATTACGTTTCAAGGAAAATGCTTTCCCACATTCTTTGCATATGAATGGCTTTTCTCCATTATGGATTCTCGTATGATCTGTAAGATGTGATTTCTGGGAAAATGCTTTCCCACATTCGTTGCATATAAATAGATTCTCTCCGGTATAGCTTCTCATATGAAGTTGAAGCTTTTGTTTCCGGGAAAATGCTTTCCCACATTTCTTGCATATGAATTTCTCTCTGGTAGGATTTGTGATATCATTTGTAAGATTAATTTTCTTGTAAAATGCTTTTTCACAGTCAGTGGATATGAAAGGCTTCTCTCTATTGTCAAAGATCCTTTTTTCTTGTTTTACTTCCTTTTTGCAAGGTTGTGGATGTTTTTCATTCACTGTTGAATTCATTTCATATGAATATTCATAATCTTCATTAGACTCACAGAATTCCTCTGGCTCTATTTTGATGTCCATCAATGGATCCAGAGACAAAAAGTCTCCATCACTGGTTCCACTAACGACAGCCATGTTGCTGTTTTCTTGATTTATGGAAGGTAGTGATAATGCACCTTCAGTTTCACTTTTCAAAGGAAATTCTAAAGAATGTTCTGGATTCATTTTAGCCTTATGTTCTGTCCTGTTCTGTATACCAATGTGTTCAATTCACAACTCTTAACATAAAATTGTTTACAAATAATTACTGAATATATATGTTAAAAATTAAGTACAATATCTTGAAGGATTACAACCAGATTTCACTGCTGATGTATGAATCTAATATTCAAAACAAATTTTACTTGTTTAAATTTGTTAAATACATGTACAATAATTCACTGTTGTCTCAAGCACTTTAAGAGTTCCCATTGGTATTGTTCCATGTAGTACCATGAAACAACATGCATTTCCCAAAATCCTGATGCTAATCAAAACTGACGAAGGAAGGAAGATTCTTCTGAGGGAGAATCTGAAATCAAAGAATGTAACACAGAGTTAGGAAACATAATGCCAGAACTGAAGCAACAAAATAATAAATCAAATTCAAATTCAATTCAGGTTCCCATAAAGGTCTCAGGCCGATTAACAAAGCGTGCATTTGATAGTTCTATCCAAACATGAATATAATCCTACCAAACGTTGTCCAGACACAGCATCAAAACATTCCTGAGGCAACAATGCAACAATAGATTAACAGTTAATATTGATGCCCACCACCTCACATCTGTAAACCTTCTTAGCTTGACATTACAATACAAATTACTTGTGAACATATCTTATTAACAAATCAAAGGCCAAGAATAGAAAATGCAAGAGACCAGCAGAAGAGTTTTGTGGGGTAACAGCAGGAAGGGTACAGTACACAGCAAATGCTTAATTATGTGACCCAGCTATACATAACACCATATTATCCACAGATGCAATAGATAATAAGAAGAAAAATAGTAAGGGTGAACTGAGTAGTAATTTGAAGAGATGAAAGTTTTCAAATTAGTTTCACTGATTATTATTGTTGATACAATACAAGAGTAGCTATTATGACCAACAATACTGATGACAGTCTTGGAAGGTATGTGCTGCTACATTTCTTCAAATATGACATTTTTTCAGAGGTTTACGAACCAGAGCTTTTTATGAAGGAGTATCTTTCAGTGCATGTCGGAAATGGGTTAATGGTGGTTAAGAAGAGTGAGTAAGGTAATGAACAAAGAGGGGTGGCTGTGATGGGAGATATGATATAAGGTTTATGTTTGCATACCTATGAAAATTTCATATTACAGCATTTCCTTAATTAGTGTATCTGCATATGCATGGCTTGCAACTTGGCAATACATTCACATTTAACTGCAGCCCTACCAAAATCTACATGAATGTATACATACATAAATAAAAATGAATACAGTAAAAAGCCTTTTTGGTTTTCAATGCTGCAAAGGTGGGAAAACAGCTGTTTAACTTTAAATAAAGTGGTTAACTATCAACGGTAGGTAGGATGGGAGTCCCGCCCCACCCCATCCTTAAGCTTCACTTTAACCTCTTGGCTCAGGTAGTAGAATGAGGGGTGGCTCGAGGTGGGCAATTTTTGTAGATTGTTCCTAAACAAATAGAATCCTACGGTCTTTACATATGGAGAATTACTTGTTGGTGGAAGGATTCTGAGTAAAATATCTGAACTGACTGGTACCTCAATTCACCTGGGCCTCCTTCCTGGTCATGTAGAGCAGAGGAAGGAGTCCCGTGCATCTGACATGTTGAGCTTATGTGATGTTCAGCTGTCAGACTTCTGGGTCTTTCGAATTAATGGGCATGTAATGTAAGCTTCATTGACTCAAAAAGGTTTTGGATGAACCTTTGCTAGAGAGAGGGGATGGACATTCATCTATTAATCTACAGACTTCTAGATTATAGACAGGGCACAGTACATAGTTATATAGCTCACCTGCATCACACATCCATCAGCATGTAACGGTTTGCCAACCTTCCCTCTGCCCTACAGGTGAGGAAGGGTATAAAAAGAGAAAGGGAGGAGGAGGCCAATCACTCACTCACTCACATACTCTCTTTGTAACTGAACACCTTAGGCGAGATGCTACCTGTCCCTATAGGGGAGCTGGGTGAGCTACACAATTTGTTGAGCAGCCACCACAGGAAGGAAAAGGTGTCCATGGACCCATGGCAACGTCCCGAAGGTAGAGGGATGTGATTGTGGTCTTTCATGAACACACTCCCACCCTTAGCACTATTGGAACCAACAGGTTCTTCCAGAATGCAAGGGACAGACCAATGCCCCGAACCTTGTAAGCTCTTACTCAGAAAGCACTCCTATCTACCTCGTCAGAAGTAGAGTGCGCTCCCTTGATTTTCTCACAAATCCAGAAAGAAACCATTTTTTGGACACCTCTTCCTTGGCAATACATTCACATTTAACTCCAGCCCTACCAAAATCTACTAACAAAGAGTCACCAACATTGAGGACGGAGATGTCGAAACCTCTCTAGACAGCACCACAACACTCGAACTGGACACAGTAGCATATTGTCTTGATCACTACCAGAAACGTTCTCTAGGAAGGGGATTGAAAAGAACTTGAATCTGGTGTCTTTGTTATGAATTTTGGGACAAACTAGAGCAGGGGTTCTCAAAGTGGTCGATATCAACCCTCAAGAAGGTGGTGTTTGATCTCTTGTAGGCTGGCAAAGAAACACGAGCAAAGATATGTCTCTTTAATAAGAGATTACTGTACAAGTTGACGGCTAAACAGAGACTAACAATATTCGTTACATACATATAAAGAAAAGTATTTACAGAACTCTCGCTTGTTTATTTACATTCTAAACCAATTACCATTACAATATAATTATTTTTAAAGGTAACCCTTCAAATTTGGCAATTTCCTTCAGTATATTAATGGAATCTTGCCCTCTATCAAGTTCACAGCCGAACACGAAACAGATGATAAGTTGCCGTTTTTAGACATATTGATCTTCCATTCCACCCAGTAAATTTCACTTTTAAATTTACAGTTTATCGTAAAGAAACCAATGCAGAAACATACATTCATTTTTTTTTCTCCTGGCACAATAGTGAAGTCAAAACCACATCTTAGTCAATTTTGTTTTGAGAGCCCTGAAAGTATGTGACCCCGCCTTCATTGACAGAGAACTTAAACACATTGAAGATGTGTTCAAAAAACTTGTTACCCTTCCTATTTTATTAATAATGCCTTTTAAAAAAAGCCAGCCAGAAGAATATTCTACATAGATTCCTCTAAAGTAAATGACAAAAAGAAGTTTACGAATTGTCTTGCACTCCCTTTTAATCCTCACCTAAACAGAATAAGGAAAACTGTTAACAAAAATCACAATGATAAAATAAATATAGTCTTTAATTATAATAATACTATTAAGAGACTTCTTATACATAACAATAACACAACGAATCACAAACAAGTTGGTGTTTACGAAATTCCCTGTTCAGAATGTGACTCTAAAAATATATTTCGGGGAAAGTGGTAGAGGGTGCCCACTAGAATCAGGGAACACAAAAGAGCTTACCAGTTACATGCAGAAAACAATGTATTAGTTAGTCACAGTCTTAAGCTCAATGACCGCATAAATTGGGAAGACTCTAAAGTAATTTTCAGAAGTAAAGAAGTTGGTATAAGAAGGCTAGTGGAGGGTGCGGCGATAGACAGTGGTTTTTCCATGGAAGGCAATAAATCTTTCACACAGGAAGATAAATTCACCAATAACCTTATTTCCAAGAAATATATTAAAGGCTTTAAGAATAAAGAACATTATGAGAGTGTTGTCTCTTTAGCCACATCTGATGCTGCGGTTGCCTCTCTTTCTCCCGTTCAGGTAACTCGGCTACCTCCAGTAACCGATGCTGCCGGCGCCTATGCTGTTGAAGAGGACCATCAGAACGACCGCATTGGGCAAGGACCATTCGACGTTCCAGATGACTGGCGGGGCTTTCATCAGAAAAAAACGGCATTGCCTGATTTATACTGGACGACCGGTTCCATTGTTTTAATAACAAGTCACTAATTTTTTTACTCCTGCTTTGTTTACTTCGCTGTAAAGTTATATCAAGTGTCAGATTGATAAGGGGAACCGTACAGATTCCCGAAAGCTATCTTTGCTGTTTTTAAACTGAAATATATGTACATTTACATAACTGTGGATTTGTTTCTCCAATAATAATAATACAGGCGGTCCCCGGGTTACGACGGGTCCGGCTTACGACATTCCGAGGTTACAACGCTTTTTCTTAAATATTCAGTTGAAAAAATCCGCCCTGGGTTTACGACGCTTGTCCGAGGTTACAACGCTCCGAGTTAACGACGCTTTTAAAAACGCATACTATGATAAGAATCCTTTATAGTTTAGCACAGTATATAATAAAAATAAGTTTTTGGTTAGATTACAACAAAAATTTGAGGTTATGATGATTTTTAACACTTTTTATGTCGTATTTTTTTTGAATATTTTTAGTGACGCCTCATATGCGGAACTAGTTTCCGAGCGAATGAATACACTAGCTTGGGATGCGCAGTTTGATAACAGTCCAAAAAAGCGCAAATAATGCAAAAAATCATTGCTTGTTTCCAGTAATACATAATTTAACAAAACTAAGTTTCTGGTTAGATTACAACGCAAATTACCCAGGTTACAACGTTTTTTTATGCCTTCTAACAATACCTCATACGCAGAACTAGTTTCTGAGCGGAGGGCGCATAAATTAATTTACGCTACTAAACTGTATGGTAACCATAGTCAAGGATAAGGAACGCATTCTCAAACAGTATACATATCCTTTAATACAAAACAGCAAAATATCATTGAAACATTATTTCACATAAAGAATCCATTTATACTCTACTTAGACTTGGATATAAAAACCATAGTTTCTCTCTCTCTCTCTCTCTCTTTGTATTTTTCCGACGAAAATAATCATATTTAGTGTATTTTGATGTTATTTTCATGACTAAATACATTTTTATAATACAAAAATGATTGACTAATTTTCAAATATTAATTTTGATTAATACTGTATTAGTAAGTTTAATAAGTGAAAATGATATCACATAATAAAAATAATAATTCTCTCTCTCTCTCTCTCTACTACAAAGATGTATGTTTTGTATGATAAATAAATGATTTACTATTTACAAATATTAATATTAATTTATACAGCAATAATAATCAATTCATTAAAGAAAATACCATAGTGAATTAGTAAGATTTTAGCTTATATTTAAAAAATTATGGAAGAATGAAGGAAATCCCAGTCTTCTTCCAGTAACCTTTTCTCGCGATCCAGGTACTAAAACTGTCAGATATATCAAGTTCTGTGACAGCCAGGAGGGGAAGAGCTGCAGTGTTGCAATCACGTGTTCATGAAATTTTCCCCCTCTCTCTCTCTCTCTATTTACTGAGACTCAAGATTTTTTATGTACTTTTACTATTTGTTTTTAATACTTTCAAATGAAATAATAATAATAATAATAATAATAATAATAATAATAATAATAAGTTTTTGTTAAAGATGATGGCAGCATCAGTGGAATTGATTTTTATATATGGTTCTTTCAATTCTTCTTATTATTTCTCTCTATCAGGGCTGATATTTGCTAATAGCTGGCCGATGTTCATATCTTGGTTAAAGAAATGTTTTCTAAAAATACTAATTTATTGTTATGATAAACAAAAGTGGTTAACAAATCTTAGTCTAAGGGCGTAATGGAATTCCAACGTTTCCAACCGTATCATCCGTTCATCTTCAAGGAAAGGTGAGCGTGAACTGATTGGAATGGGGTCGTTCGATGGTATTCAAAATTTGATCAGTTGCTTCTTGCAGTTTCCTACAATAATAGTCCTCTATCTGAAAGCACAGAATAAAAGAACAATTTGTTGTAATGTCACAGAGTTCGTAAAATTCTTCATTCACTGATACACTAGTAGCTAGAAAATAAGAATGGCTAGGGAAAGTGTAATATGTACAGTGTTCAGTAAAAGCATTTTCGCCCCAACCTCAATGGTTTCGAGGCCAAACTTTCATTACCTTTTAGTGAATTAAGATTAATTAGGAACCTATCAACATTCCCCATAAGCATTATTCCTAAAGAAGTCTCAATATACACAGACGAATTAGGACTCCCTATCACTATGTCTCTTCCCAAAAGACAATGTGAAAAATATACTCCTAACAAAAGCTGAACATCATCAATGCTCTGAGAATTGGTTGATAAAAGCTTGTCAGCAAATAAAAATTTTTTACTCTGCATTATACTAACTACCTGGCCAAGACCAGGTAAACTCAATTGCAAGTTTATAGAGGGTACAACTAGAGCAGAAATAGCAAAGGTTTCATTCCCAATTTAATAGGAACTCAACAAGACTAGTAGAATATTCCTTTTGACCATTAAACCCTTTCACAGTCAGTTTTACTTTAGTAGCTAAAGACCTGAAATTGTAAAAGGAAGCTAACTTGCTAGATATAAAAGTGTGATCCTGAATCTTAAGACCCTGTAAAGCCTATCATGACCATTTATACAAAATGTAAAAGTAGGGAGAACTGAACCTGTGGTAAACATTTGGTAATACTGCTATCCCACTGCTAGCTTCCTTGGAAGACTCTGCTTTACTATTAATCATATCAGGACCTAAGTTCCAACAAAGATACTCCATTTGATACTGTGAACAATGTGAACAAGGTCTTCGAAATCTGAATTTACATGCTTTAGTGGCATGATTAAAATTACCACATTTTACACAACCTTTATGCAACTTTTAATAAATCAATTTTGGTAGAAGGGGTGGCATACTTAGTACACTTATAATTTAAGTGATCACCGTCAAAAATACCGGCCTTAGTACAAAAATTACAAGCTTTGGTGGGAACTGTCTTAGTTTTAACAGCCATTGTACTAGTCTTTTCCTGGAATGGCTTGAATGAGCTACAACTTTATCCCTGACGATAATTCACCTTTTGCCTGACCCTGTTCATACCTTTCACATGCTGTAAAAAAATTATCTATGATTTGCTTAAGTGATGGATGAGTCACATTAGTGATATGAACCGGCATATGAGACTTGAATCTATCATTGAGTGCAGACCAAACGAAATATCTAACAACCTCATCAATATCAATATTTAAATATTTTAAATTTTCGACATAGTCCTAAGTTATGATAAGAAAACAAAGGGGTCGTCTCCTTCTTTGAGTTGTAGACAGGTCAATTCTTAATTACAGCCGACTTTCGTAATTCACTCGAGGCAAAAGCCTGAATCATTAAGTCTTTCTTTTTTGGCATCTTTGTAACTTTCTTTGTCGGCCTCCAATGAACCAAGTAAACATTTAGCCCTATCCCTCTTACTTGTTGCTTCAAAAGTAAGAGCAAGTCCCTGTCTGGATAGTTAAAACTTTGGGTCGTGGTTTAAAATTCTCGAATGAATTTCAAAAAATCTTCACCTTCCTTACTTTGGAATTTTGGTAGAGGTGCAGTGGGTTGCCTCAAAAGGCTCCTAGCAATATCAGTATAGTAGATGAAAGTGGAGGGCTTCCAGCATGACACTAACATCCAACAAAGGCACAATACTGAAATTTTATCATAGTACGATTGACATTCAGAGAGCTCAGCCTCCAAATCCTCGTCTCTAAATTCCCTGAAAATTTTAGATTCTGTATTTTAGAATCCAAGTCACCTAATCTCTTCCTATACTCCAAGAGAACACCCCGCTCAGATACTTTTGCCGTGTTATCTAATGAAAGGTACTGTGAAGAACAGTTGGCACATTCTGTAACCTTCTCCTAAAATCTTACGCTGACCAATTAGCACTTACCAATTCAGCCATGAAGACCAATAAACATACAAACAACCCAATTAAGTATAATTACTTGCAATACACAGCGAAAATTTCAAAAAATGGTAAACGATACTTAGTACATATAGGCAACAAAGTTATACTAAGCAAAAACTTTCACAGCAACACGAAAACAAATTAGGGGCACTCAAAATACTAAATTATTTTGCAAAGGGATAAACATCAAACTACGAATCGAAAAATATTTTACACTGAACTCTTAAATAAATCACCAAGTGATAAACATTAGCTACGAATTAGCAAAAATGACACAGAACTTTAAAGAAACCCGCAATAAGAGAGATAAAATATTGTAAGTGAAAAAACCCCCCAGGAAGAAACCTCCAATTCACCGCAATTCACGTCCTATTCACGCACGTAACCTATAATGCCTAATCCTGTCACGGTCGCCATGCGCTGAATTTTTTTTCATACACAGGAAATTGATAAGTAATTGAAATTTTAAGAAAAATTAATAAGTAATTTATTGTAATAGCAAAACTGTCCTATCATCCAGGTGCTGATGCGGCAGCTAATACACAAAGTTGATCATCGTGAAGCTTGGGGGAGCCGCAGTAATTCAGCCACTTCCAAAATACCTTAAATATTACCAAATGCCTAATTAAACACTACACAATTATCGTATGCATATATCTAAATGTAATTATGAGCATGTGCAGCACTTATAACACTTGGAAATAAGCATATCTTGGAAAATCTAAAATATAGATATATACCAACAGTCCAAACTGACGTCCACGTAGTACATAATTCATTATATCCCTGGAAGGGTACGAAACCTCGTATTACAAATATGCAAGGTATGAAACAGATGCTTAAATGAAAATACTAAAAAGTAAGTGATGGTAATTGGAAGGCATTTTAATATGGGAAAGCATTATCCCTCCAAATGATTCGGATTGACCAAACAAAAACTCCCCCTGAGTTTACAGACCCACTGATATCATCCTGGGACGAGGGCGAAGTACTGTGTAGACTGCGATGAAGGAATGCTTCTTCCTGGCTGGGGGGTTTAAACGGCGATTACATGTCGAAAAGGAATAGTCGTCGTCACTTCAAAGATATAGCTGTATATCCTTATATAGTCAATAGAGCTCAGAGTATCTGAGTTACGAGACCCTTCGTGATTGAAATCTCCTTCGTAACTGACTTAAGTTTCCGTCAACCTCAGGAAGAAAGCAAAATCATTAGTGGTTGGTTAGGACAGAACCAGAACGGCCGCTGGAAGGCAGTGAGCTGTTAACAACCAAGGGGGTAGTTAAATGTTTGAAAACTACATTAACTGTCTTCCAGCGACCATGCTAATTAAACAAATAATAAAAAAAATACAAATTCCATATGGGAATTTCAGTACAATGGCACAGATGATACAACCACCGAAGGTGTTACGTTGGCCACATGCTGGGTGGATACCAGATGAGAAGGTGCATGAGTCCCTGGAGAGAAGGGACATCAGGCAACCCACTTCAGCCAAGCCTGCTTCAAATTCCCAACTGCGGAGGCAACCACCACTGAGGAGAGCAAAAGTCACGTTAGTAAGAGAAGGTCCTACTAGCCCCAAGGAGGAAAACATCCATGCCGGAGCGAGCAGAACCCACTGAGTGCCACTCCGAGTCGGCGTGCCTCCCCAACTCTTCTACGCTTGACGAATCAAATGAAGAAGCTGAGGGAGAAACTTTTCCCCCGAAGGAGAAAAAGCAATACGAGGAAGCTTACGAGGTGGGAGGAAGGAAGACGAAGAATTAGATACCAACGGAGTCATGGGAGGTGTGTAACCCTCTGACGAAGCCTTGGAAGACTTCCCGAGATCATTTCCTCCCCTCATACCTCCCCCACTGCTCTGCCAACCAAAACACACACAAGTATCACATGGATTATTAGCTGAACACTCACGCCCTTGACACTTCACACAAAATGCGTGAAGGTTCACTTCAATTTTGGAGCAGAAGCTTCTATAATTCCTGCCCACCCCCCCCCACCCCAAGAATGGGGGCGATTAAGGTTATGTGACTCCTGGGTTTGTATGTTGCAAAAAATGAACACAAAACAAAAAACACACAAACAAACAAAAGCAAATAAGATAGACCTCACAAAGTACTGATAACTTCATACAAAAACAATGGGCAAAAGAGCAAAAGGCTGTCTGATCACAATGGCGGCCAAAAGCAAAGTGGAATGTTCCTCCCAATCAGGTGTGACTCCTCCCAACTACTGGACAAGTAATTATTGCCTAACTACCTTGTTTTGTTATTCTTCTACGCCCAGATTTCCGACCTACTACAATGAAAGTAATTCCTAATAAAAAGGACCGAGGGTTTGTGTTACGTGTAAGAACAAATAAAGATCCCATCGGGAAAATCATAATTAACGGCTAGTCAACAAGAACTCACAAAAATACATCTTCATCAGAGGACAGCTGGAAGCAAAACTGGAGTGTTTTACATCCGGGCAGGCGGGCCTACCAGATGGTAGTTACTGCCTAACCACCTGTTCAAGAATTTAACAGGTGTATTCTAGCCCTACACTAAAAGTGATTCCTTATGTACAGGACCGAAGCTTTGTATATTGTGTAGTAACCAAAGGGTGGGTTTTTTTTATCAATTATCAAAGTCAATTAATTATCAATATCAAACACAGTATATAAATATATTCATTCAAAATAACAAAAGAAAGACCCCACTTGGAAAATTGTGATTAACGGCTAGTCAGCAAGAGCTCACAAACAGGTCTTCATCAGAAGACGGCCAAAAGCAAAGATAGAGTATTAACATCCAGTTAGGCAGGCCTATCTGCTTACCAGATGGCAGTTACTGCCAAAACCACCTTGTTCAAGAATTTGACGCCATATTCCAGCCTATGCTGAAAGTAATTCCTAATGTAAAGGACAGAGGGTTTGCATATTGTGTAGGAACAAGTGGGTTTGTATATTATTTATTAAAGACAAATTAAATATTAACATCAAATACAACTGTATACTATATATCATTCAGAGTAGTCAAAGAAAGATCCACCAGAAAAAACTGTGATTAATGGCTAGTCATTACGAGCTCACAATTATACGTCTTTATTGGAAGACAGCCAATAGCAAAGTGGAGTGTTTACATCGGGCAGATGGGGCTACCCACCAAACCAGACAGTAGTTACTACCTAACCACCTTGTTCAAGAATTTAACGGACATATTCCAGCCTACGCTGAGAGTAATTCCTAATGTAAAGGACCGAGGGTTTGTATATCATGTAGGAACAATTGGAGAGCTCACCTGTACAGGTAGTTGAAGATACAATAATTCGTCTTACAATAATCCGACTTTATGATGGTGTTAACCCCATCATAAAGTCGGATTAATATTGATATGACAATATTTAGAAAAATATCTCTAAATTTTTCGCTCGCAGCGGTGCAGGCAGCAGCATACAATCAGGCAGTGAGAGAGACCAAATTACATTAGCTTGGACTTCTTTACCTCCATATCTTTATCACATCTTCTAATTTAAACTAGGTTCAAAAAAGTATAAGAGAGTGATGAAAAGTAGTTTTAACATTACTCGTTGCCTAAATGTGTACCGCCATGAACAACTGCACGAGAAACTATTTCATTGCTAAGTACAACCGACTCGGATAAACAACATCTGTTTTGCTTGTATTTCAACCATCGTACAATAGTAAACAATCACCATAGTTATGTTATAAATGACGTTATGTAGAATAGGACTGATATATGTATTTCTATGTAATAACTTTATTTACTATGGATAAACAATCAGCAAGGTAATATACTGTTAAATCTAAACTGCAAGTTTGTAGCTGAAGCTGAGAGAAAAAATGTTCAAGCTGCTAATGACTATTATCGGGCATCGGCAACAAGTGTAAAACTACCGTAAACTTACTACATGGCACGAAAAAACACATTTAAATGTTGTTCTCACGCCGATAAAAGATAAGGTATGTAAAGGTCTTATCACAATGAAATCAAGTGAAAATAGTGAAAGGAATCAAATTTTTTACACAACATAAACATTGCCCCAACACAATTTATTACAAAGAAAATAATTTAGTTCACAACAAGACGTATTCAACTCTCATTTTGACTTAAAAACACGTCGTATAACGAAGAATGACCTTGTTCCATGTAAGTAATGTCATTTATGCTAACTAGAAGCAAGAAAAAATTCATTCAGAATTGAGTAAAGTACCATGAAATAAACTCGTATTCGCCATCAGCTGATTTTTAAACCAAAACAATGACCACTATGTTAGTATTTTATAATACAGTACTAGGAGAATACATACAATATTACTGGATACAGTGAAGTAATATGAAGTATTTATGATAAAACAAAGTTTTATGAATACTTACCAGGCAGTTATATATATATAGCTATAGTCTCTATCGGTCCGGCAGATTTTTCAAAACTCGCGGCAACCGCCGAGTAGTATGGTGTCCGGTTAGTGGTTAACAACCCTTACAGGGTGGTACTTGGAATCATTCCCATTTTCTATTCCTCAGATCATCTCTTGCCCAACCTGTCTCCTGAGGGGAGGTGGGTGGGCCTTAAAATTATATATATAACTGCCAGGTAAGTATTCATAAAACTTTGTTTTATCATAAATACTTCATTTTATGAATAGAATTTACTGGCAGTTATATATATATATAGCTGATTCACACATTTGGAGGTGGGTGAAAGACAGCCAACATCGTTGGGAAACAACTAAAAGTTGTAGGTAATAACCTTGATTCCTTACCTGGTAAGTAGCTAACTTCAAAGGTTCCTGCCTCTTGAGTCACTTTCCCTTAGGAGCGGCAGCCAGGATAAGACCTGTTATGCTGAAACTACTCAATAGAGTCTGTCAAACGGGGCGAGACCAACAACGTGACTAGACTTCTGCACTACCTATTCCCCTTTCAATTATCTGCAACCTTACTCAACCCAACCACCTAACCTTGCAGACTAGATATCTACCTATCTAGCTAGACTGAGGGTGCTGACCCAACCAGCCCACTCCCCAGACAACATAAAAACACAAACCTCAAATAAAAGGTATATCATACTAAAAGTTAAGGTTGAGGGGAGGTAGTAACTCCTTCGCCCAACTAACGAAGACGTAGCTACGTTATGGGCCCAAAGAGTAACACTTCTCGTAATCTACTCTTACCTCTCTGAGGTAATGAGAAGCGAATATAGAGTTGCTCCTCCAAAATGTTAAGTCCATTATTTGTCTAACTGACATGTTCTTCTGATATGCCAATGACGTTGAAATAGCCCTCACCTCGTGGGCCTTCACTTTTAAGAGACCGAAGTTCTCCTCCTCACATAAAAGATGAGCTTCTCTAATTGTCTCCCTCAAGAAGAATTATAACGCATTCTTCGAGAGGGGCCTTTGAGGATCCTTAACGGAACACCATAAAGCACTGGATGATCCTCTTAAATTTTGGTTCGTGACAAATATGCCTGAGAGCTCTAACTGGCAGAGGAAGTCTCCTCCTCTTGACCCACTAAGTTTGTGAGGTTAGGAACCTCAAACGTCCTCGGCCAGGGTTTGGATGGGTTTCTCATTCTTAGCGAGGAAGTCAAGCCTAAAGAACATACCGCTCTGTCTTGACTGAAGCCTACCTGCTTCTCCATCGCTTGAATCTCGCTGACCCTTTTTGCTGTGGCGAGAGCCATCAGAAATACGTTTTCCTAGTCAAATCTATAAGGGTCGCTTGCGAGATGGGTTCGAACTCCCTGCCGCATAAGAATTTCAAAACCACATCCAAATTCCAAGCTGGGGGTCTTATTGTGTGCTTAGTCATTTCAAACAACTTCAAGAGATCCTTCAAGTCCGTATTTTGAGATAACTCCATGCCTCTATGCCTAAAGACTGCTGAAAGCATGCTTCTGTATCCTTTTATAGTAGATACGGCCAGCTTAGATTCTTGTCTGAGGAACAGAAGAAAATCAGCAATCTGACTCACAGAGGTAGTGGTGGGGACACTTTGTTTCGTTTTACACCAAGATCTAAAAAACCTCCCACTTCAATTGGTAGACTCTCTGAGAAGATACCCTCCTCGCTCTTGCGATTGCTATCGCAGCTTGCGCAGAAAAGCCTCTCGCTCTGACAAGCTTCTCGATAGTCTGAATGCAGTCAGTTGTAGAGCAAGGGGGTTTTGATGATACCTCTCGTAGTGGGGCTGTCTGAGAAGCTTTGGACTTGGAGGAAGGCTTCTTGGAAAGTCCACTAGCATCTCCACTACCTCTGTGAACCACTCTCTTGCTGGCCAGAAAGGAGCTATCAGGGTCATTCTTCCTGTCTTGATGACAAGATTGATGATCTTGAACGGGGGAAACGCATAAGTGTCCATCCCTGTCCAGTCCATCAAGAAGGCGTCCACTGCTATTGCTTCCCTGTCCGGGACCAGGGAGCAGTAGTTGGGGATTCTCTTGTTCTGGTTGGAGGCGAAGAGATCTATCAACGGTCTCCCCCATAACTTCCACAGTTCCTGGCAAACTTGAAGATTGAGGGTCCATTCTGTGGGAAGAACTTGCCCTTTCCTGCTGAGCATGTCTGCCCTCACATTCTTCTGTCCCTGAAAAAATCTCGTTAAAAGATTTACCCCATTCTCCTTTGTCCACAGAAGGAGCTCCCTTGCTGTTTCGTACAGAGACAGAGAATGAGTTCCTCCTTGCTTTTTTATCTACGCCAGGGCTGTGGTGTTGTCCGAGTTGACTTCTACTACTTTCCCCGAGACCGCATCTTTGAAGGCTTTCAAACCTAATAGGATGGCCATCAATTCTTTTCTGTTGATGTGCCATCCTTTCTGTTGCACTTCCCAAGAGCCCGAGACCTCCTGCTCCCCCAGTGTTGCTCCCCAAACCTGACTCCGAAGCGTCTGAGAACACTAGGCCTGGGTTCTTCTTGTACAGGGATATTCCTTCCCCCAACTTCGCAGGATCCAGCCACCAACTTAACTGTTTTTTGACGTCTGCTGGAATGGGAAAGGAAAAGGAGTCCTCCTGATTCTTCCTGTCCCAGACTCTTGAAAGGAAGTGTTGCAGAGGTCTGAGGTGCAACCTTCCCAGGGAGACAAACTGCTCGAGCCAGGAGAGGGTGCCCAGCAAACTCATTCCAATCCCTCGCCAAGCACTTCTCTCTCCCTAGAATTGCTGCACTTTTCGAGGCACTGTTCTGCCTCTCTTGAGAAGGAAAAGCCCGAAAAAGAGCTGAGTCCAGAACTATCCCCAAATAGAGAATTGTCTGACTCGGTTCCATCTGGGACTTCTCCTTGTTGATGATGAGACCCAGTTCTTGGGTCATCAGAAACGTCTTGTGCAAGTCCTCCAGACACTTGCTCTTCGATCGTGACCTTATCAGCCAGTCGTCCAGGTATAGGGATACTCTTATCCCTTCTTGATGAAGCCAAGCAGCCACGTTCGACATTACTCTGGTGAAGACTTGAGGGGCTGTGCTGAGGCTGATACATAGGGCTCTGAACTGGAAACACCTGTCCTGAACCACGAATCTTAGGAATTTTCTTGAATTCGGGTGGATGGGGATATGAAAATAGGCGTCTTGTAAATCCAGAGACACCATCCAGTCCCCTGGACAGACTGCTGCCAGCACCGACTGAGTCGTCTCCATAGTAAATTTGGTCTTCTCTACAAAGACGTTCAGTGCGCTGACATCTAGAACGGGTCTCCATCCCCCCGAATTCTTGGGTACTAGAAACAGGCGATTGTAAAAGCCTGGGGATTCTAGTTCCAGTACAGGTTCTATGGCTCCCTTCCCAGCATGGTGGTCTACTAGAACTAGGAGAGCCTCTTGTTTCGCAGCGTCCCGAGTATGAGCCACTAAGGCTCTTGGGGTTCTCGAAAGTGGCGGCTTTTCTTTTTTCAAGAAAGGATCTTGTAACCTCCTGACAACTGAGAGAGACCAGGTGTCCGCCCCCTTTTCTTCCAGGCCTGCCAAAAGCATGACAGCCTCGCTCCTACTGCTGTCTGGAGGACCTGTGACTCACTTTCTAGCATGGGATCTAAACGATCTCCTGCTTGTTGTTGCGCCTGTCTCCTGTCTTCTTCCTCTGAAGTCCGTCCTGGTCGGAGCCCTACCTCGAAAGGGCTGCAAGACCATCTTTTCCTCCTTCTTTGCCAAAGACTGACTCCCCGGTAGGCCCTTCCTTACGGAGCGAGCCAGAAGATCCTGAGTGGCTTTCTGCGTTAGGGAATGGGTAATATCCCTGACCAGCGATTGAGGGAAAGAGTGTTCCGACAGAGGGGCGTAAAGAAGTTCCGCCTTCTGCGCGATCGTAACCCCTTTGGTCGCGAAGGAGCACAACAGCGCCCTTTTCTTCAAAATCCCCGCTGTAAACAGGGAAGCCATCTCGTTCGCTCCATCCCTCAACGCCTTATCCATACAGGCCATAATACTAGTTAAATCCTCCATTCCTGTGGCCTGTATGGGTTCTGCTTTCCTGGCCAGAGCCCCAAGGGCCCAGTCCAAGAAGCTGAATACCTCGAAAGAACGAAATATCCCTTTAATGAGGTGGTCTAGCTCCGTCATGGACCACATAACTTTAGCGGAATTGAGGGCATGTATCCTGGAAGAGTCCACAATCCGGAGAAGTCCCCTGAGAGGAGGCAGGTACTCCCAGGCCAAGAGCTTCTCCAGTCTGTACCACATTCCCGCCTTAGACGCCAGCTTCGCCGGAGGAAAAAAAAGAAAAGTAGTCTTCACCGCCTGTCTTCGTTCTTTCAACCAGTCTCCGATTCTTGCCATCGCCTTCTTAGCCGAAATTGACAACTTCATCTTGATGAAGGCCGACTGCTTCTGTGACTTTTTCCTCACAAACTGCGACTGAGGAGAACGGGGAGCCGCTGGTTTAAACTCCTCTCCATACAGCTCAAGTAGGGAGTGAGAAAGCACTTATAATCTGCAGCCGCATTAGAAGGTTTATCCTCATCTTCCGAAATTTCTTCTAATTCCAGACTTCCTTCTATCTCCTTATCCCTATGGGTAGAAGGAACTAGTTCGGAGTTCTATGTTGATCCAAGATGCCATGTGTACCTTCTTCAAACTTTTCTGATGAGCAACTGCGTCATAGGAAAATTTTCCGATCGTCGGAAGTTATCCTGTCGTCGTGAACTGGAAGCGTCCTGACGTGAGAGGTTCAAAGCGTCCTGGCGCCGAGAGGTTGGTAAATCCTGAGGCCGATCACTAGCAGAATCTTGCATCGAGCGCTAGATGTGTCTCGATGTCGGGAGCTGGATGTATCCTTCCGTCGAGAGCTGGATGCGTCCTGTCGAAGAGCACTGTGAGTGTCCTTTCGCCGAGAGATGTATGCGTCCTGACGCCGCGGGCTGGATGCGTCCTGGCGTCGATACTGGGTGCGTCCTACCGCCTAGAGCTGGTTGCGTCCTGGAGATGAGCACTGGATGCATCCTGCCGCGTAGAACTGGATGCGTCCTGTCCGCGAGCGCTGTATGCGTCTTGTCCGCAAGCGCTGCATGCGTCCTGGCGTCCCACTTTGAAGTCATCTCGTTGAGTGAAAGACTGTCAGGAACGCGAACAGAACGTTCTCCCTGAGAGGAGACCTGAAGGTGTCGTCGTGCCGAGCAACCAAGTCCGTATCTCTGCGTCTAGAAGATGGAGAAGAGAGGCGACGAGAACCAGGCTTAACATGGCGTCGAGAATCGGGAGAAGTAGCCTGAACGGAGCCAGATCCCTCACGATGCCGAGAGACGGAAGGTTTAGCGAGAGGAGAGAGCCGTAACTTTCTTACGTCGCGCGAACGGTGCTGATCAAAATCCTGACAAGTTGAGGAACCCCGCTCCTTCTTAGCGCTGTAGAAACCTCTACCGGAGTTCCTCCCTTGATCTCTTCACGGTAGCTTGTCGTCTTACGTCTGCCCGACTGGGGAGGAGGGCGGCTAAAGGCTTCCACTAGAGAAGTCAGCTGTTCTTGCATGACAGCCATGAAAGATCTCGCTACCGCTGCTGGGTCCTGCGGTTCCGAAGGGGACGGGTGTCGAGCAATGCTGGAAGACGGAGAAGGTTCTCTTGAGAATTCCCCGTAATCTGAAGGGAAAGAAGATCTCTCTCGTCTCCATGCGTCCTGCGGAGAATCATCCTCTCTAGGTCTCGCCCTTTTCGCAGGAGAGGCCTCCAAGTCGTCGTCAGAAGGAAATGGTTCCGGGCTACTCCATCTACTCGAATGGGGCGAGCGATAACGAGTCTGATCAGGACGCTGTCTCCAACTTCTCTTGAGCGGCCTCGACTCCTCATACTGCCATCTGCGTCTTGGAGAGGGGCTCGGAGAAGACGCTACCACTTCCGACACGCCTTTCCTGTGGCGGTCATAAGTAGCCTGGGAAAACGCAACAGGACTACTTGAGGCGACGGCTGACCGAGGATCAGTTCCTCTCACCCCCTTACGGTCATCGACGTACCTTCTCCCCTGGTCCTGGGAGCTTGGTAGAGGTCTAGGCCTGGGGGCATGACAGGATTGATCAGTCGCCACCTCCACTGCACTTTCACAAGCACTATCACTTATTTCACCTTCACTCTTACCTTGTTTAAAGGCTGCAAGTTGATCCTTGAGGACTTGCATCTCAGCCGCCATCTTGACGAACTGAGGGTCATCCAACGTAGCTACAGGTCCTGTTACAGGAGAAGGAGCTACTACCTCAGGAACAGGTTCAACTACTACAGGGGTTGAGGGAATAGAAAGGTCTACGCTAGCATCACTTCCAGACCTAGATTTAGATTTAGATTTAGAAGCCCTCCTGACTTTATCTAACTCCAATCTACGCACATAGCGTTTCATATCCAACCATTGTTTCTCATCCAAAACCTCGCATTCTTTACATCTTTTATCCAAGGCACATTCAAAACCCCTACACCCCAAACAAACAGTGTGAGGATCAACCGAAGCCTTCGGCAATCTCACCTTACACTCCTCATTCACACACACTCGAAACTGTTTCTGAGACATCGCAAATCAAAGAACAATCAAAAGAATAATCCAAAAACACAAGCCAAAAAGCGATTGCCAATCCACAGAATACGTCACCAATTAGTAGAAATACAGCGACACAGGGAAGCGAGCGAAAAACCCAACGGCGGACTAGCAACGATGTTGACAGTCCAACCGGCAGAGATGATCTGAGGAATAGAAAATGGGAATGATTCCAAGTACCACCCTGTAAGGGTTGTTAACCACCTAACCGGACACCTACCACTCGGCGGTTGCCGCGAGTTTTGAAAAATCTGCCGGACCGATAGAGACTATAGCTATATATATATATATAACTGCCAGGTAAGTTCTATTCATAAAAATATATCTTTAATAAGATTCAAGTAAAAGATGCATATGCCTACATTTGTATTTATAATTATATGTAGCCATTAGCAGCCTTACACTGTTCAATTATGACAATGTCGAACTGAATCTGATTTGCGTTTGAGTGTTCAATTTTTTCTTTTTATACTAAATCATCATATGATCAGATTCTCTTTTATATTCAATTTCAATTTTTTTTATATACTGTATCATCATATGATCAGAATGTAGTGACCCTCCAGAATTAGCTGATATTAAACCCTTAGACTGCGTCAATATGTATTTGGAATTTACCCCCTGGGTGCGTAAAACTTCATAAAAAAAATGAAAATGCTCCATTTGACTTCATATACCTCTTGCTATAAGAACAGGACCTATATTATACATATATGGCATTATTTTTTTCTTAAAAAATGTGATTAAAGGCCTGACAAATACTGTATTTTTAGAAAAAAATGGGAAAAGTATAAAAAAACATTTGGGAGTGCATTATACATAATCTTGACCCAGCATCTTGTTTGGGGAGCTAAAATTTTTTTAAAGAAAAGGCATGTGGATTGAATTTGCAACCATTTCATTGATAAATAACTCTATACAAAAATATTTTTTCTTTGGTAAAATAGGTACCTTTTACGTATCGCTTTGAGATTTGTAGTGTTGAAAGAAAGAATGGAAAAGAACTTGCAATATAACTTTTTTTTTATACTAGTTCAATTTCTATTATACGAAAAATAACAGAAGAGAAAAAACTTTTTATATATGATATAAAGACAGGAATGAAATAAAAAGTATTTAATGCATTATATATGAAAAAAAATCTCTTCTTAATGGGTATTTTCATTTAGAAAACAATTTTAAAATAAAACTTCAGCTAACCACTATTTTTGTATCGCTTTTACATCACAGGTCTTTTTGTACTTGCTTACAGTATGGTATATTTTGAAGCATGGCAAAAATGCACGAAGGTGGATTGTTAGGAACAGGTTTCACAATGATATGTCGTTTATTTTCTTTTGCACTGCCCTTTTTTTTTCAAGCAGCAGTCAGTACTTCTTACACTGCAAACAATACAATCAGGTTGTTGAATGAATGTTTAACAAATTGAGTAATGAAAATGAAAGGCCTGCCTGTGAGTTCTGTTTGATAATGGTGATTCCAGTCTCCTATTAACCAATCGGTGGCCTTTTTGAATAAAACCTTCCAACAATTCATTTTTTTGCACAACCATGTAAACTGGTACAAGATAAGAGTTACTGTTTGATCGGTGGTAACTAACCATTGATCCAAACAGTACTCTTATTCAAACTTTTTCCAGGCTGAAAACTAAGCTAACCTACACAGCTAGCACAGGCTACATAGTTGTGTGAGTGATACAAAAACAAATAAAACAATCATTATCTTAGATAAAATGTAAAACTAGAGCGGAAAACCAAAACCGTAATCTAACCTACACAACTGTGCATGTGAAGCAAAAGCAAGACAGGAAATGCAAGAAAAAATAATAAGACTGGTGTTATGAGTTTAGCTTGCATTGCTGTCAGTACTAACTTTCAACACTTTCCAAATAAACTGGCTAAATCAATTAGTATTCAGTACTCATTTATCATTTCTAAAACAACGTCCATGAAGCCTAGCCCTCTAAAACGCACGTTTTCCTTTACCAAACAATGTCCACGAATCCTAGCCTACTAAAACACTCTGGCAAACTATGTCTCAACAAGGCAAATCCTCCTCTCTTTCTTTATCCTCTTGCTACTTCTTCTCTGTTTCTCTATTATATATATATAAATAATTTACATATACATACGTATAGTATAAGAGGAAAAGTATGTTTCTTTTATAGCTTAACATAAAAAACATATACAGTAGTTACTAATTCATATATTTGTGTACATTTACGATCGATTAAAATAAAAGGATCAAAATTTATAATGGACCAGTTAAAGGGCCAAACCAATAACATTTAGATTCTGGCCATTATATCTGCTGCATTCTACAATTACATAAGCTTGTGGTAACTTTTGAAAATATTACTTTCAACCAGCATTGATTCATAATACAAAAAATGCATTAATACGTAAAACATACCATTTATAACGAATAAATGAACAAAACACAAGTCATCTCTTGCCCAGCTCGTCGTAAACATTGAGGTCTTTTGTTATTGTTATGTTTCCGGACGCCAACAATACTTGTGCTAGATATTGCCATCAGGTTTCTAGTTATTGTAAATGAAAGAAAATGGACCAGTAATTTTGTAAGGGTAAACTTTTTTCTGTGGTGGTAAACCAGTGTCGACGTTCGCTCTTCTAATAACAAGTGCCTGTCGTCGCTCAGGGGTGACAGCTGCATTCTAAGGGTTAATAATTACTTTACTGTACTTGTAGTATATATATATGTAGTATACTGTAGACTGGGCTACTGTATATGTATACGATATACCATAGTATATGCTAGGCAAACTCTTGTTGGTGTTATTCAATTTCTCTTAGCACTGAATTATCATTTAGTCAATCTGCATTGAATGTAGAGAAAATATTAAACCACATATGTATAGAGTATACTGTGTAGTGTAGGCTAGGTCTACCATCTATGTAAGACGGTAACGATTACACAGTGTAGGTTAGGATACATTCGAGACACCATTTTTCCAACAATCGATGGTTTTTTTGGAAACTAACCCCCCCCATTGTAAGTAGGAGAATACCTGTAAAAAAGAAAACAACAAAAAACTGGTGAAAGACAATTTACACCAGTCCATTTTTGTTAGCATAAATCCTCCTCTACTCTTGTCTTTTGACCATTTGAAAAAGTAACCTAGGACATAGAGCTATAGCCTAGCCTAGGCTACAAGTTCCTCACTGGACGAGTGGTTTTCGCGCTCGGCTGCCAATTTGGTGGTCCGAAGTTCAAATCCCGGCTCGGCCAACAAGAATCAGAGGAATTTATTTCTGTTTGAACGAAATTCATTTCTTGATTATAGTGTGGTTCGGATCCCACACAATAAGCTGTAGGTCCATGGCTAGGTGACAAATTGGTTCCTAGCCACATAAAAAAATATCCAATCCTTTGGGCCAGCCCTAGGAGAGCTGTTAATCAGCTCAGTGGTCTGGTAAAACTAAGATATACTTAACCAGCTAGCCTAGGGGAAAACGCTGCGTGGACTGGTCCAAATCCACCGACTACCATGGCTGGATCACCCTCCGAAAAAGTATTTTTAACGCGTCCTGACACCGGAGATGGTCATCAGTCAAGCTTTTAAATGGTATGCCTTAAAGTTGTAATTGTATCTTGTTTCACCAATTAAATATCGAGGTGGAATAAGGACCGGCCAGCGTGATGACGATGGATTGTCCGTGATTGTTTACCCTAAATCATACAGTGTCATTGAACCAGACACTCTCAGGATAAAGTAGGCCAGGATACAGGATACAGGCATCCTGTAACCTACAGTAATGAGATCCTACAGAAACTTAGGTATAACCTAAACTTAACATTAGCCTTTCAGTGAATCATTGAGATATCATCATAAAATACAGTAATTCATTTCATTTAGACAGTCTTAGGTCAAGACCCCATAGAAGGCTAAGGTCTTTAGGGTAACCTCATGAGTACTAACATGACTCTAGAAGATAGTGATACAACCTATAAACATCTGTAACTCACCGAATAAAAGGCCGTCCATCCCATACTTACTTAATGATTGACTGATTGATTGACTGATTGGGTGCTCAAAGCCCAAGACATCACGGTAGATCTAGGGTACTATTCCGCGGCGGCCTAGACTATGGCAGTCGCGGTTTTCCTATGCAGTTTTACCTCCTAAACAAGAATTTTAAGTAATATTTATTCAGACGACTGTAATTAACACCAGGGGCCTGTACTAAACCACGGCAAAATACATTGGACGTCCCAATCCCTAGTGGATGTCGTATTCCGATCCGCCGGTTACGTTCCTTGCAGTCCGTGCGGAAACTATACTGTTGAATTACCCAGCTATATTTGTAATTGATCAACTATTACACTTATTGTCACGATTATGATGACGGCAATTAGTATCATAGAAGATAAAACGTTTGACTAGAAGCTACGCTACCGAGGCAGTCAACGGCGTCGGTTTCGTTGACATTTTGGGCGTCTTCTATTTGATAGTGTTTGCTTGTGATTCTGGTTTAGAAGTGGTTTCGCTAGTTTTCATTCATTCTATTAAGTCAATTGGTGGACAATTGTAAGCAATCGTTGGAATAAACAACTAAAAATTTAGATAATTTACTAATGAACTGGATAATAATGGAAAATTATTAGTCCAAATAATGGATGCAGGTAACTGACGGTTTGTTTACGTTTTGGGCGTCGTCTCCTAAGGACTTCGCGTTCGTGGTTGGTTCCTGTGAATTTGAGATCGTGTGTGTGCATCGGCTTTCATAGCCGGCCAATTGGTGATTTTTACAGTTGGAATTTCAACTTTTACACTATGCGACAAACGCAACAAATTAATAAATAAAAAAGGTTACAACTTTAATTATATGGTTTTCAATGCAGAAAAATGAGTGAAATAATTAAATTCACCCATAACATTTTGTGAAGTTAGAACCATCGCATTTCTGCCGCCACTGGGTGAGACTGGAGGGAAAGCTGAGGCCCTGAGGTGGAGTTCTTTGATCGTGGAAAATACTGGTATAGAGATCGCAACTTCAGGTATATACCCTCTATGCTTCAAGCACGTAAATTAACCCTCTTACGCCGATTGGACGTATTAAACGTCGAGTCAAAAATGTCTCCCGTATGCCGATTGGACGTACCATACGTCGACTCAAAAAAGGTTTTTTAAATTCGCGGAAAAATACTTATAGGCCTACCAGCCGAAAACTTTTGAATCACGCGCCTTGGGGATGCTGGGAGATCACGGATCAAGGCCTTGTTTTTGTTTTGAAGCGTGACCCAAGTGCGCATGCGCGGAATCCTTCCTTCTCGCTCCAAGCAGCATCATCGTAGCATCATCCGTCAGCGATCTTTTGCCGCAATCGTGTTTGACTGAGCTTGTGCGAGACTTTGAACATTTGTGTTGGTACAGAACGTTCATAGAGATGTCTGACCGTCGTATGACACGCGAAAGGCGCGTTTTTACCCGTCGGAAGGGATCGTGTTAGAAGAGTTTGGACTTGGATGCTGGCGAAGGACCCAGCACCAACCTGACCTCGCTCCTCAACGCCGTTCTGTGCGGACCACGGTCGTCATGAAAGTGCTTCGAATGTGTCTCATTTGCCGTTAGTAACCCCAAGGAAAAAGGAAAACATCGTGCCATCCTTAGGGGCATTCGTAGGAATTTGGGAGGGCTCAAACCAAGAGACATTGACGATTATTTATCGGAGCCTCGATCGAGAGCATTTGGCAAGTCCTCATTTTGATGGCGGTTGGTCATCCAGTGACGAGGGACATTACTCCCGATCATAGTGATGACGAGGATATTTGCCCGCCAATGTCCGTTCGCGGGTCACATCCCGAAAGGTGGAAACTAGAATTAGTAGTTATAGTGCTTATGAGGGGGAATCTGAGGAGGGGGAGAGGACGATGATTTAGGATCAAGTTTTGTGGCGATGATGATACGGAAGCGAAGGCTTGAGTGAGGGAGATGGGCCAGTGAGGGGGGTTCGGTGGGTGGGAAATCGTGCCCGCGCTCGTGCCCGCGCGCGCGCGCGCGCAGGGGCACGTAGAAGGTCGGGGATAGTCGTGCTATAGCCTAGGGTCGTCCGAGAGCGACGATGGGTGGACAGAGGGACCCCACACCACCTACCATGCATCCATTTACGGCAAATCCTGCCTCACCGTACCTGTTCCCCTGACTGCTCTGGGTTTGTTCAGCTTTTCCTTACGCGGGAATTGCTGGAGTACCTTGGTAGCAGAGACGGTGGACTACGCCAGGTATTGCCGTGATGAACTACGCACGACATATCTTATCACTGGCGAGGCTGCGACGACCTCCCGGACATGGCGCATTTTGGGGGCTCACGTTTTTTTTTGGATTGATTCCTGCTGCCGACGTCAGGATGTATTGGAGGCGTAATTTTCTTTTATGTACGCCCTAGTGCCCGGCATTATGCCCCGTGATACTTTCTGGGCGTTGGACAGAATATAATGCCTTCAACCGAAGGGCCATACCCGGAATAACTCTGATCGCCTCATTTTAGTGCGCCCAGGTGTTGGAATATTATTTCGTGAACGCTGTAAAACTCTCGTGATTCCTGGAAAGAACCTTTCTTAGATGAGGGGGATGATGCTTACAAAGGACGTTCTAAGCATCAAAGTGTATAACCCCAAGAAGCCGAAGAAATATTGGCGTGAAATTTTTTTTATTACCGAGGCCAACACTGGCTACGTCGTGGACTTTTCGGTGTATTCCGGGGTTCTTCTCCACGATGCGTGACACTGTTTTCGAGCTTGTGGATCGTTCCGTAACCAGGGATACCACCTGTTTATGGATAATTATTATAACTCGGTATCCCTGGCCCAGGAACTGTATGATGCAGGTGTTCACGTCAGTGGTACCCTTCGGTTGGTGCTGGGCCCCGAATTCCTCAAGAGGTACGCTAGCCATCAGGCAACATCTGGCAAGAGGAGAGCACAGTGGCGGCGGAAGGGAGCTGTCTTCGTCATCTGTTGGAAGGGTGTCCGACTCGTCCCCATGATTACGACGAGCCAGAACCTGTCCAAGAGGAGATCGTGCAGCGGAAGAAGACGCGTCGACAGGCCGAGTGTGTATGAGCAGTTTCGTGTGAGCAGCCCTACCGTCATTGGGCACTACAATAGGCACATGGGAGGAGTTGATCTCTTTGATCAACTCATCCAATATTATCCCTCGCCAGGAGAACCAGAAGGTGGACACAGAAGCTCCTCAAATACATCCTTCAGTTGGCCCTCCAAAATGCCTACGTACTCTTACTGTGGGTACTACGGTCCGATCTACGGAGGATGAGCCACTTACAGTCCTTGAGGCAAGCCGGGGAAGCCCTCATCAACTTTGATCCCAATGAGTGGCCTTCCATGTCTGCCCCCCTGCCCCGAAGCTGTAGATCTACCCAATAGAGGAAAGGGCAGACCTTCGGGGTGCCAACTTCGGTCATCCTTCTGCCGACGCCCCTGCTGCTGACGCCCCTGCTGCCGCCGCCCCTGCTGCGCCGCCCCTGCAAGCTGACGCCCCTGCTGCCGCCGCCCCTGCTGACGCCCCCACCCGCGCCCCACCCCTTCTCGTGGGTAGTGGAACCCTCCGTGTCGGCTAATGCCAGGGGATCACACACTGGATCTCCCTAAGACGGGGCAGGCAGAAACGGTGCCGGGTGTGCCATATGAATGGCAGAAGGAGAGACACCCGGTTCTTCTGTCGCACCTGCAAGATAGCTCTATGCAGGTTCGGGGAGTGTGACCGCAAATACCACAGTGTGGCCTGTATTGGAGTTGCGACTCAGCGGCGGTCAAGGGAGGGCGCACGGAACCGCGCCCTATCCCAGCGGCCGTAAGGGCGCGCGTCTCCCTCCTCCACCACCCTGTACCTCGTCATGTCGAGAGGAAAAAAAATGCAAGACTCTTCAATGGAGGAGGGAGAAAACAAGAATCGCGAAGAGTCAGGATTACGAGTGAGTATTCTGCATTTATTTATATTTAGTTTTATATTTATTACAATTTTTTTATATATCTGAATGTGTGCATGATAAAATAATAATAAGACATTTCATTGTATGCGAAAAGAGAAGTGTCACCTGCATTCCTTTTATTTATGTATTGGTACCAGAATCGAAGAATGTAATATATATATTTTACGTATAAAAAAAATTATATATATTACGTATATATATATATATATATATATATATATATATATATATATATATATATATATATATATATATATATATCTATATATATATATATATATATTAAATGGGGGGTAAGCAAATTACTTACAGTCTAGTAATATTCAATCATTATCTTCATTTTAAAACATATTGCAAGTCTCTAGAACAATATCTCGATTTATGGTGAATATTTGAAAAAAATATTTTTATTCCGTCCCGCGCGCCGATTCTCGGCCGAAAATCTCGGAAACGCGTAGGTCACATTCTCCTAATATTGTGCCTTTTCATATTACGCTTATTTTATAGTTTTATATATGGAAATGTGCGCAAAAACATGCACAATATAACAAAAATATTGGAAGGTTGTACATTATCATTTTTGAAATATTTGCATATAAAAGTACGATAAGTACGAAAAAAAACTACGATCGGTCAACTTTGGACTCAACCGAAAAGGTAAAAAAAACGCATTTATAACATAAAATCTTACAGTTAGTAATATTCAATCATTTATCTTCATTTTGAAAACATATTGCAAGTCTCTAGAAACAATATCTCGCCCTTTATGGTGAATTTTTGAAAAAAATAATTTTTTTCTTCCCTCCGCGCGACGATTTTCGGCCGAAAATCTCGGAAACGCGTAGGTCCACATTCTCCTAATATTTGTGCCTTTTCATATTACGCTTTTTTAAAGGTTTATATATGGAAATGTGCGCAAAAAACATGCACAATATAACAAAAAAATATTGAAAGGTTGTAGCATTTATCAGTTTTGAAATATTTGCATATAAAGTACATAATACGAAAAAAACTACGATCGGTCACTGACTCAACCGAAAAGGTAAAAAAAAAAAAAACGCATTTATAACATAAAAATCTTACAGTCTAGTAATATTCAATCATTTATCTTCATTTTAAAACATATTGCAAGTCTCTAGAACAATATCGATTTATGGTGAATTTATGAAAAAAAATAATTTTTTCCCCTCCGCGCGACGATTTTCGGCCGAAAATCTCGGAAACGCGGTAGGTCACATTCTCCTAATGTTTGTGCCTTTTCATATTTACGCTTTTCTTAAAGGTTTATATAGGGTGTGCGAAAAAAACATGCACAATATAACAAAAAATATTGGAAGGTTGTAGCATTTATCATTTTGAAATACTTTGCATATAAAGTACGATAAGTCGAAGAAAACTACGATCGGTCAAACTTGACTCAACCGAAAGGTAAAAAAAAACTACTAATAACACAAAAAAATCTTACAGTCTCGTAATATCAATCATATCTTCATTTTAAAACATGAAGTCTCTAGAACAATATCTCGATTTATGGTGAATATTTGAAAAAAATATTTTTATTCCGTCCGCGCGCCGATTCTCGGCGAAAATCGTCGACGCGTAGGTCACTTCTCCTAATATTTGTGCCTTTTCATATTACGCTTTTTTTTTTTAAAGTTTATATATGAAAATGTGCGCAAAAACAGCACAATATAACAAAAATTATTGGAAGGTTGTAGCATTTATCATTTTGAAATATTTGCATATAAAGTACGATAAGTACGAAAAAAACTACGATCGGTCAACTTTGACTCAACCGAAAAGGTCAAAAAACGCATTTATAACATAAAAATCTTACAGTCTCGTAATATTCAATCATTTATCTTCATTTTAAAAACATATTGCAAGTCTCTAGAACAATATCTCGATTATGGTGAATATTTGAAAAAAATATTTTTATTCCGTCCCGCGCGCCGATTCTCGACCGAAAATCTCGGAAACGCGTAGGTCACATTCCTCCTAATATTTGTGCCTTTTCATATTACGCTTTTTTAAAGTTTTATATATGAAAATGTGCGCAAAAACATGCACAATATAACAAAAATTATTGGAAGGTTGTAGCATTTATCATTTTTGGAATATTTGCATATAAAGTACGATAAGTACGAAAAAAACTACGATCGGTCAACTTTGACTCAACCGAAAGGCTAAAAAAACGCATTTATAACATAAAAATCTTTACAGTCTAGTAATATTCAATCATTTATCTTCATTTAAAACATATTCAAGTCTCTAGAACAATATCTCGATTTATGGTGAATATTTGAAAAAATATTTTTTATTCCGTCGTGCGCCGATTCTCGGCCGAAAATCTCGGAAACGCGTAGGTCACATTCTCCTAATATTTGTGCCTTTTCATATTACGCTTTTTTTAAAGTTTTATATATGAAAATGTGCGCAAAAACATGCAAAATATAACAAAAATATTGGAAGGTTGTTAGCATTTCTCATATTTTTTTATATTTGCATATAAAACAAAACTTTTAACAAAATTCGACATTCGGTCAACTTTAACTCGTTCGAAATGGTAAAAAAACTGCATTTGTAAGCTAAAACTCTTACAGTATCGTAATATTCAATCATTTTCCTTCATTTCGAAACAAATTGCAAGTCTCTATAACAATATTTCGATTTATGGTGAATTTTTTTAAAAAATTATTTTTTTACATCCGCGCGCTACGAATTCATGCATCATTTTGTGATAATATTTTCTCTGTGTTGCTTTTATCGTTTTACAATGTGTTATATATCAAAATGATCGAATTTAGCACATTACAACGAAAAAAAAAAGTAACTTGTTACCTCAACCGTTTGGCGCACAGCGCGATTTGAATACAATTATGTATGAATTTTTTTTTTTTTCGCTACCATATCGCATTATTTATATATGATAATGATATTATTTTTTTTTTTCATTTCTGATGATTGCATTCTAAACTTCTTAGGCAATGACAAAAAAAGGAGCCAAAAATGAACTCTTAATCTTCAAAAGTACGCGCGCTGTAAATTTTTGAAAAAATTATTTTGTCCACTTCCGCGCTCACTATCCAAACCAGGCCCGGCATACGGGAGACGTTTTATTTTGATTTTTAGAGCCCCGGCGTAAGAGGGTTTAAAGTAGTAGTAGCCCTACGTCTCCGCTATTTTCGCCTATTCCTTATACGGCTCTTTTCGGCTTTTAATTGCTGTAGAATTATTGTTCCTTAATTCATGGAGTGGATTCTGGAAGCATCTGTTCCTTTTTCACTTCGAGATAAGGCGAAAATGATTGCTATAACTGAGGAAGAGAGAGAGCTCATTTTTTCTAAGTCTCCAAATATCCTGGAATACCATTTTCTATGAAGACAAATTTTCTACCTGAACAGAAAACGTAGAAAATAGTTTAGTGGTAAACTCTAGTAATTGCGTCTGCCTCGTGTCTAAATTTCATAAATCAAATAAAATCACTTTCAAAATAAAAGATAATTATACCATTACCTGACGAAAGGCATTAATAGTAATATAAAGAAGGTTCTGCTTGCTATTAGTACTAAATAAAGGGCATTACGTGCTAGGAATACTAAATATAAGATCGTATTCCTTATCATGTAATGTTTTAACAAGATTGTACACCAAAGACATCTATTGCGTGCTATGGCAGTCTTCGGATGAAGTGTGGTCGTTTGAAGACGAAACTACCATATATCGTTTTAGCAAAACCACGAATAAATCCTCTATCAATATATATGATAACTATGGTAAAGGAAGTTCTATATCTCTAAAATCGAACGTAATGAAGGGGACGTTTTGGAGAACATAAGATGCTATAAGTTTGGGAGAATCATTCCCAAAGGAACAAGTCTTTTGTCAACGAAGACCAATTTGTTGTTTTTTTAATTTTTATATTACTAGTATGTTTTTAAAAGATTTTAACTGTAGGACAGGCTCTGTTTTTTCCTCTCCTGATGCTGCCTCTGCCTTGCCTCTTCCAGTCCAGGTAACCGCTGCCCCGGGGGAGGCTGATAACGGTGCCCAATCTACGCCCTTGGATGAAGGACTTCATGTAATGTTGCAACAACCTGTACGAAGATCCAACAGGATTGCAGCCAGAAGGATTGATAGGGGAGAGGGTATCACCTAGTTGTTGTTAACTACCCTCTTTCTTCACCTGGCCCATTAACGAGCTAACGACCGTTGTCAACGATCTTCAACGACTCTTGTTTTTTTAATTTACCTCTGTACTTGTCGTAACTTTTTGTTCATTTGGACTGAAGATGAATCCAGGGAAGGGTTCGAAAGCTTTCTGTAAAGTCTTCAAAATTATACACGGACTTTTTACACTTTGTATTATTGTGGACCTTTAGAGCAAAATATCATTAATGTAAGGTTTTGCCGAGGTTAAAGCTAAGAATAACAATAAAAACCTTCTCTGTATAATGTACTCACAGTTTTGCCATAATTTAGACTAATAATATGTGGAATATTCAGATTTTATTGGTAATTCAAGCTTTTTGCGGCTAACAATCCAGGGCTGTGTATCTATTACCAGAACCCAATTCGTGAATTCCCTCTTATGATTCCGTACATTGGCTTCAATACTACTTTGCTAGGCACAAATAGGCATAAAAATTGAATACAATCTTTATTTTTCATGCAGTGATTGCATCACTTACTTAATCGGCAATTTTTATCGTGCACGCTATCAAAAGCACAACAATTTCTTATTGATTGAGTAGCGTTTTGCATCAAGCAGTCTCCGGCTGCTTATTATTGAGACGACTTTAACTCGTCCTGACATTATGCATTTTGCTTATATGCTTCTTTTGAATATATCAGAATAGGGTACATGTATTCCGCTCTACCTCCATTGACACCAGAATGAGTGCCATAGCTCGAATAATAACTTCACAGAAAAGACGTACAAAGTCAAATATTGCTATTGATGACTCTGGCTCTTAGACAGGGCTGACAGAGGCCTTTTAACTGAGAGCGTTTGGTCGGGGGAAGCAGAACTGCTGCAAGTCAAGGGATCCAGCAGGGGAAGCATCCCAGTTTTAAAGGAGAAAGTGTAAAGATGAATGATCAGTTAGAGAACAGCAAATTGTAAAACTCCATCCCTTGAGTTTTTGAATAATTTGCAATGATTGTAATATACAAATTGTAATTTCGCAATACTGTTCATGGTTAGACTTAAAATAGTACATGTTACCCAGCTGAAAAAGGAGGTCTGCCAGGATCCAGTTGCAATCTATTGCAATTTTGCTTTAATTTGAGTAATTTTTGGTTGCAAAACAACAGCTCATATTCCGTTTCCGACCCCACAGAAATTCAGTACATTACGTAAATCTTGAATACGAACCCATCAGACATGTGAACATTATTATTAATTATCAACTTTAGCATCTGAGGAACTTCATTGATATTCACACACACACACACAGAGAATGTTCTTGTTGCTGTTATAGAAGAAAAAGCTTCGTAATGGCACGGGGCCTCCCTTCCCTTCCCCCACCCCAATATTCAGTCCCCCATCCATCCATACATACATCATACATACATATATACAAAAAAGCAACCCCTAATTCTTCATCCATTCAAAGAAAATCATATGAAGAAGCCCAAAAACCCCCAGGAGCGCCCATCCTCTTTTTCACAAAACTTCAGGCTTCCTATAATTCGAGAATGACTCGGCCTATTGACCTGGGGTTTGCATTTCCAAACAGAACAGACCAAACAGGTTTGGGGAGGGGGGGGGGGGGCAGTTGTCCATTGAGAGGACTCATGGCCGTGGAGGACTCCCCCTCTTAGCTACAGGGGTGTTGGGCTTTGGGATTTTTTCCTTTTCCTTTAAGGGGCATGAAACAATTCTGTTTGAGGGCATCACTCGAGAACGGTTTGAGGAAACGACCCTCCTCCGGTCGTTGCAAATTGCCAAACTCGACCAGGTTTTGGGGGTAGGCAAATATGGCGCCTAGGTGTGGTTTTGCCCTTAACTGCATTCATTATTAGAAATGATGAAAATCAACGCCCAATCACTTGCAACACCGTCCCCGTCCCCAGTGGGACAGGTCATCCCCCACCCCACCTGGCAGGGGTGGGCAATTTCAGGTCAATGCTCTCTTTTTAGGACAGATGGTAAGAAAGTCATCAATGAAGGCAATCGGACAGAACAAGAAGCACTCACTCGGCATCGGGATAATAATTATTATAAGTATTTGGGATAGGGTTAAGAACAGCACTCCATAGCTGCATGGGATTTGATAGCCTAATAATCCATCTACTCTACTTTTCCTCTCATCATGATCACATTTCAAGTGATCGGTAGTTTTTTTTTTAGGTAAGTTGTTTCTGCTGCACTTGACATAGCCACATTCCCAAACATTTGCCTCAGTGTGCTGACCTTTCACTCATGATCATCATCATTATCAGCATTCTTGTTTGTGTTTTTTGTTTGCAGTAGTTGTGAAATTGTTTTTTGCAGTGTCTTGTGCACTTTCACCGAGAACAAATTTTTGCAGTCCATCTATGCCTCGGTATCATGAGTTTTTACATTGTTTTCTTTTGCCTTCATATATCTTTTCAACTTTCTGAATAACTTCTTTCCTGTTTGAAACACATATGCAGGCCATCTCTGCCTATTTTCCAGTTTCTTAATTTGTGATTTGATCCTTCCAGTTTACTCCAGTCAGCGAACCTGAGCATTTTTTTTATTTTAGTTTTTTTCTTCTTGTTCCCGGGTCCTCCTATTGTCCTCTCCCAAATCTGCTCTGTATTATTTGCAAGTGTCCTTCTTTGCCTGCCATGTTGAATAGTATATGGTGACCTTTATGTGAATAGCAGGTTTCCTTTGTTTTCCTAAGGGAGAAACAGTTCACCTGTCATTAGTCGCTTGGTTCTTACTCCACTTCATCCAGGATGTTGCCAAGGAAATGGAAATGTTTTCTACCTCCTCCAAGGCCTTCTGTTCAGTTACAACAGTTTGCTCCTACTCAGGCCAGCCCTATAAAAGAGTGGTCTGGTTCAACAAAACAATAATAATATACCATCTCCATCATCTCTCTCTAGTATTGTACATTCTTTGCAATTCCTGCGTCACATCTTCCATTCTATTCGTAGTGTTGTTTTATATCTTTTCCTCTTCTGTTGGATCTGCATAGACACATTCCTCTTCCTTGGCTTTGCTTCCTTTCCTCCTGTCACCAGAAGCTTGGATTCACTTTGGTTTTCGGTTCTCTTATCTATTCTTCTGTTTCTTATTTCTGGAGCTCCTTTTGCATTTATTTGGAACATTACTGTCTTTCCTGTAAAATTTTGTGCCTACTTGCCTTCTTTTGATACTGTGTCAAATGCCATTTTAATACCCATGTAGTGTGATAACCTCCTTTTTGCAAAGGACTTCTCCTGTAGTTTGTTTAGTACAGAGACTGACCTCTGTTATGAGTTTCCCTGGCATGAAACTGCAACTGCCAACTGTTTATTTTGACAGTTTTGTGCCATTCTGAAGGTGATTTTAGGAAATAACGCTTTACTATTCCTGATGTCATGGACATGGAGGAGCTTTTCCATTTTCATCATCTTGAGACTGTATCTGTTTCATCATTCCTCCTCATTCATTGTTCTATTCCAGACATTCCTTTTGTCTCTGAGCCCTGTAGGGTTTAGCGCTGTCAATGCACCTCACATGTTGCACTGTAGGCATTACTTAAGGTTCTTGCGGCATCCCTTTGGTCTCTAGCTGCAACCCCTTTGATTCCTTTTATTGTAGCTCCATTCTTATTATCTTTCTTGGAACTTGCTTTCCACCCTTTCCTAAGAATTATTGTTTCACAGTGTAACTGTGAGGCTTCCTCCTGTTACTCCTTCAAAAAACCTTTTTGCTCTCAATTTAATTTCCTTTTCAGCCCTGAATGACCCTCAGCATAGATCCAAGTTCTTCGCCTGTGCCTAAAAACTTTATACTATTCTATTCCACTTTTGTCCCTCAGCAGTGTTGAGATTCTGATTACAGTCTTCTAAAAAGGGGGGTGTTGAACAAAGCCAATGTTTTTGTTTATTTTCAGAATGATGCCAAAGTTTACGTTTTGTATCATAGGAGGCTGATCTAAATAATAACTTCAGCATGAGTAGACAGTGTTCAGCCTGACAGGAGAACCTTTGGAATCTTAGCCACTATTGGGTGAGCGGGAGATATTCCTTCCAGAATGTTACATTTTAGGTGATGAGATAATTTTGCACAACGTTTGGCGTCGTTATCTTTTTTATCAAGATCGACGATCATATTTAAGAGTATTTATCTCCAAGGAGTTTTTATTTCTTTATCCCCTTTGATGCAGGTCATGTTCTAGTTATTTCATAACAGTATTCACTTAATTATATGGTTCTGTGTGACTGTACAAAGTGTCCCTTTTTTGAAAAAGAGAAAATGTTCGAATGGAAATTGTTTTTGAGATACTGGTTCAGGTTGAGTGTAACTGAACATGTACTATATTGTGCAATAGCTTTCGGATTAAGAGCCAACCACATATTACCCAAGTAAACGACTGGTTGCGCAGGCTAATTCTTACATTTAGTTTTATTTTCAGCCTGAAATGGTTTTCTGTATTTTTCCTTTTACTTTTTGGTTCTCACTGTGCATTTGAAATATTAAAAGAAATCTTATTCATGTATATTTTGTTATCTAAGGTATCTTCTAATACAACTATTACAATCAGTACAGAGTTCGGGGTTCACCGCTCTCTTAATACTTTTTCTTGACTAGACTTTAACCTTTGCTTCTTTCAGTCCTCCATTCCATTCTTTTATATTTTGAATATTTCTCTCCAACTTTTGCCTCTGAGTCTACTTTCCATGCTGTATATAGTTACCCCTCTACCTTTGCAGTATTTCCCATCCAAATATTTTTTTTGACTTGATACTATGCCATGTAGATTCTCAAGATTTCCAAGTTATTTGGTATAATCTCCTCCTCCTCCTCATTTTTTCACTGCAGTTTTTCTTATAGTTGCCTCCTCGTCAAGACTGCTTCTTTTGTTGCATGGTTAGAACTTTTGGTATATGATAAATTTAATCTATATTATTTTGACTGAATTAGCTTTAAATAATCTAATATCAACGCATTAAAGTTATGTTTCCAAAGTTGCCGGTGACCACTTTGTGCAATAATTCTGTAGTTGATATTTGTAACTTCTATTTACAAGCCTTAAAAGCTTATGTATGACTATTTAATTCCTAATTATTATGAGTCTATTTCATTGCCCTTAAACTTCCTATTTCTCTTTAGGTCGTATTGGGCTACTTTCTCAGATGGAGCCCTTGGACTTGTAGCAGTCTGCTTTTCCATAATAAGGTTGCCAGCTTGGTTGGAACAATAGGGTATTAAAGTTATGAAGCTCTGTTCTCACACTTCAGGTCCTGTACCTCCCGTGTCAGAATATTGTATTCATAAAGCAGTAGTGGCTTTTATACTTTTTATCCTCCAAAGACCCATTTCCCCCTCTTCACTATTGCCGTTTTGTCTGTCCTGCCAGCATCCTCTATCTTTGTTTTTCATTCTCTTCATTGAATATTTTCGAAATAGTCCTTTGGTCATTCTAGTGTCACTTGTGTTGTTATCATCATTTATTTCTCCCTTTTCATCCTTTATATGTGTAATTTGCATCATTCCTCGGCCACTTTTTTTTTCTCCCTGAATACACCCATTCTTACATCTGCTTTTGATGTTCTAATTCCTCTTCGTAGCACATTTCACCTGATTTTTAGCCCTCTAGCTTCTCCTTCAAGAAATGCCAGTCATCTCCCATCCCCACCCTACCCTGTCATCTGCCTGAACTCGAAAGGAGAAAGGCTGACTCCTCTTCCATTGTCCTTTGTATGTCCTGATTCAGCCTCCGTGTCTCTCTTAAATCCCTTTCTTAATGTCACACCTCTGATGCTGCTGCCTTTTGCATGTTGTCTTTCACTAGTTTCAACCGAGTTGAAACTCTTCTAGCTCCCCAGGTTTGGCCTCTCATGGGTTCTAAGGTCTCTTTGTCATGATCCCTTCCAAGACCTCGTCTGCAATGCTTTCTGTATATACTTTAATTAATTCCCTTGGCTTCTTCCTGCTTAGTTGTCCAACTTCTCTGACTTCACCGTGATCCAGTTTTTGTTCCCTACTAAGACTGTTCATTTCTTGTGTCATTGGTAAATTTTATTTTGAAGTGGTTCCCTTATAAATTCTGAAGGAGTAGCCAAGTCAAGGCATAATTGTTTTTTTTTCCAATACTTCAAAGTAGGTATCTCGACTGTGGAGAATGTTTAATGTAAATGTTCTGCCATTTATTTTTTTTTATATTAAAGTTTACTAATGAAATAAACTAGGTAGGGTAATTTTTCTTATATTAAATGGTTCAATAAAATGAAACATGTTCAGGTAATTGTTTCATGTAGAATTTATAATGGAATCAGAGAATATATACTTTATGTAAATAGAGTAATGCAACATGAAAGTGAAAAAAAAATGGATTTTTTTTGTGTAAATTACTTGGCATGTCAGCATTTTGGGGTGATATGATTGAAAAACTATATACTGTTCTGAAATTATTCTCTCCAGTATTATGTTAAACAGGCATACATAATTTATTTAAAGTGTAAACTATTTCATTATTTTCCTTAACTTATAAATTTGTAAACGGTTTTTTGGTCTGTTAATGTCTGAATCAGTAATCTCAAGCTGTGTAGCATCTGAAACAATCCCCACTGATGAGGCTGCTTTATAAAAAGCCAAAATGATGTTGGTGCTCTCATAGAGCCCAGAAAAACAGCTGGCTGTTTTTGAGGTTAGAATGTTTTGGATTCAATCCCTGGACTCTGTTTATAACAAAGAACAGAATCTTTGATGGTTGACATAAAGTGGCAACTCCAGTTGTGTCCACCATAACCTGGTAACTATGCAAAGAACAATCAAGATAAAAATATAAATATGATAACAGTAATACTAATGGCCAATAATTAAATAACGAAATTTTAATATTTGCACTTTATTAGTTAGTAGGAGTTTTATTATTTATTTTTAAGAAGAATGTAGTAATATGTGATGTCATTACCAATAATGCCATCATCATTTGTAATATAAACTGCCCATCTATTTGAAAGTCTACAACTTGAGTAGGTGTAACCAAGAGAGTTGCTTGTGAGAAATGCAAAAAGTGGCAAAAACAAAAAAAAAAACTGGGAGAATGATACCAGTTATGAAAACTAGCTCCTTGAGATATGTAGCAGGTACTTAATTCTGCAGTTAACTCGTAAGTCGCAGGTAAGTGATGTCATTGTAATCTGTCATAAATTTTCTGTAGAACTACAGACAAAAAGGGTGAATCCTTAGACGTGAATTTATTTTGATCAGAGATGGAATAATTGGTTGGGTTGATCTTGGCGGACTGAATAAAAAATGTTGAAAAAGTATCAGACTAGGACTATCTGACTACCTTTTGGGAGGATGTGGTCAGTGTGCATGAAGAAGTTTCCTATGTGCTCGTAGGATGCTGATCCTGTGTCTTTATTCTTGGAGTTTTCTTTGGACTGAGAGTTCCAGTGTTGATGTTGTGAGGTGAGGTAAGGTGAGGTATTAGGGGTGAGATATTGGGTAGGCAATGTAAGGTGAGGAGAGATAATGGGAGGTGAGGTAAGATGAGGTGAGGAGATAATGGAAGGTGAGGTAATGGGAGGGGAGGTCACGGGAGTGAGGTAAGGTGAGGAGAGGCGGTGTGAGGTCACAGGAGATGAGGTAAGGTAGGGAAGAAGTCACAGAAGATTTTGCAATGAAAGCAGCAAAAGGAAATCTCAAAAGGTGTTTTCCCTAAATCTTCCAAACCGAGAGTTTGGTCAAAAACAGTCTTGCAAACTTGGCAGAAGTTCAAAGAAAGAAAAACACTAAATCATATCTAAGAAGTCAATCATATATGATCTACTACATTTAATTAATTCATATAGAATTCAGTATTCGTAAAAATATAACATTTAAACTTTAAAATGTTCCTGGAGATTTTGTCGAGTCTTTTACAATTTTCCCAGACGTCATTGAATGGGAAAACTGGACCAAAATAGCACCGAATTCGTCATAACAAAGATAAAGTGGTACTCGACATATATATGAAACCACAACTTTAAGCAATATCAAAGTGTCAGGACAATTACACCATTTATTAACAATATTGACATCAAATAATAATATCTAAACCAACTAGCAGCATCTTGTAACTATACAGAATATCATCTATGATTTAAGGTAGTCTCATTTGAATAAAATATTTCTCCGTTTGGTATCAGACAAGACCGATTATGGAAATCCATGAAGACTCATTACCTATCAGGGTGATTAGTGGAAATTACAGAAATCCTTAATAAAATATTATGATAATAGGTAATGGCAGTTTTTACAAATCACATAACTCAAACCCTTCTGGTATGTAAGATATTAAAGCCTAAATCTTTTAATCTAATACATTTTAAATATTATATAAAAATTCATCTCACCGTCCTATTTATACTTTATACTCGTTTACCACAAAAACATCTGTCTATGTGTCGTCTGCTGGGAATTTAAAAAAACTATTGTTTTTATGCTTAAAAGTCTATAAACTACTGCACGTTTTTGATTTTTAAAGTATTTCTATGTAAAAGATATATATAAAAACTTACTTCAAAATGAATAGAAATGTGTTTGCTGTAAAAAAAATCGTTTTCTAAGCTTCTTGATCACACTGTTCTGGTAACTGAGACAGCAGACGAATTTCAGACGGAATGAGAACGACAGTAATTCTGTCGAAACCTGATTGATGGCGAAGTGGAAGTGGAAGTGGAGACCAATCAAGTGGGAGGAATGAAGGGTGAGGAGAGGGAGCAGTTGGACGACTAGAACGAATCGGGAGGCATCAGATGAACTGGGAAAACCTGCCTTCAAAGACGCCAATGGAAACATAGAGGGAGATTGATGATGCTCATTTCGCTTCTTTATCTAACCTTTCTTCTGTCTGGCTTCTTTTCTTCAGCTTTTAATTCATACAGAATCATTCCTCATTCGTCTTCCTTAGTCTACGCTGATTATTGGAAGCATCATTTCCTTCATTTAACTTATTTTCCGCTTCATTCGATTAACCTTCAAACGGACCATTTTCAGCTTTTAATTACTTTAGAATTTTTCCTTAATAATTTATGTAGATTCTAGAAGCATAAGTTCCTTCATGTAGTAACACTTTTCAACTCGGGAATATGGAAGCTATCATCAAATGAGAGAGAGAGAGAGAGAGATGAGAGAGAGAGAGAGAGAGATAGAGAGAGCGAGAGAGAGAGAGAGAGATAGAGAGAGAGATAGATAGTACTTGAACCAGTACACAAATGAGTTTCAGGTGCTACGACAATTTTAGCTTGATACATAAATTTAGATACATTCAACTGTCCTGTCACAGGCCAAACGTCTTAATTCTAATGTTCCTGTTAATAACAACGATACTAGTTGAAGGTGAAGGGCAAGTATGCCAAAGCCTGAAGGAAGACTACAGGAAGTCCAGGAACAGCAGGCGACGGGAGAAACAGTACAATTTTGTCCATCATGCAAGTTTAATGACGGGTAGTAAGTAACGTTTTTGTTGCCGAAGAACCTCCATGCATACATTAGTTATTATGATACTCATCTTAAAAGGACTTTAGTCTTAAATTGTGCAAATTATGTTGAAACCCATCAGAAAAAACTTCTCTACAATAATACCTACTTTGGTTAGGTCCTCCGTTCCATTCGACTTAACAAGAGGGCTGTAATAGGCTTTGTAATAGGTACCTTATTCCAACGCTTGACCTTCCACACAGCTTTAGAACGGTGACACTAGTGGTTAAATGAAGGTTAGGACAGTGAAACTAAAGTCTCAAACATTTAGTTATTCCGTAAATTAGCATATCAATATCCACTAGCACTTATATTTACCACCTACAATGTTCATTCTTTACTGAAGTTCTGAAACAAAGTGACAAGGGTTGCCTTTGTCACCCATATGGCAAGGAATAATAAGTAGCTTTAAATGTTATAAGTGTAATAACCCTAAGAACTTGAAATCTCTAACAAGATACAACTTTGGTTTCATCTAGACATTCGGATCAGGTCTCCACAGGGGTCTAGAATTTATTTGTGGCTTATTACTGCATATGGAGTCTGCTGTTAATATTGCCTTCAACCATACCTTCAGCTATTTGGGATAATAGGAGGTACTTGGACTAGGTATTGATAACTTCCCCCTCAACTCAAGTGTCAAGAAAATAGTTTAGATATTTTTCCCCACACTTCATTATGCAGAAACCATGCAAGCATCAAGATAAACTCAGTCTTCAAGAGATCTTCAGGTAAAAGAAGTCAGTCTCTGATGAATTGATACTGAGTTATACAGAGACTGCGTGATCAGCCGGACAAACTTCCGGGCTTTCTCGAATGAGGGAAAAGACATAACCCCACATGGGTTTGTCTTATTGTCAGGGACCTCACCTTGCCAGGGAAAGGGGCAGTTGCTTCTATACTTTTATAAAGATAAATAGAATGGTTGTTCCATTGCAAAACAACCCTGCATTCGTCGACAGTTCCAGCATGTGATGGCCGGATCCACACTCTCTGCCCCGAAGCAGAAGGATGAAGGTTCAGAGAACAGAGGCGAGTCACTCCCTCATTCATTCTCCTGTCTCCCCAACTGCACATCTAAGAAGAGATGCAACCTTGTCCTGATAAAAGGGAGTCGGATGAGCTACACAAGTTGCTGAGCAGCCACCACAGATCCAAATGAGAAGTTAGCACAGTCATTTCTTTTAGAGGTTAACTGCCAGCTACAGAAAGAGTTAGTCTTGCAGTTTGAATTAAGAGGTAGCTACCTGGTAAGGTAGTCCAGTTTTAAATTCTCCCTCATAGCAGGGTTGTTTGTGGTTTGGTAACATTCTGTTTTCATCCAGACTTTTAAACTGATTTTCTTTGTCAAAGAAAAATAATCCTGCAAAGTGAAACATAGTCTTTATAGGTACAGTTCCCCAAAGGGCAGCTGTTATGTGAATGAAGTTAGTGCATTGGGACAAACAAGGAAAGATGCACTTCAATCAGAGAGATGTACGATACTCAGTGCATTCAGACCACATCAGGGTGCATTTCAATCACTTTTGGCAGCGTACAATATTATTTGAGTTTTAATGGGGTCAAATGAAAGTTTTTATTTATAAGTAAACCATTTTTATTATTTATCAATATTTCAAAAAATTTCAGATTAAAACAAAATAAAATAAAGTTTGGTCTAATCAGAATAACACATTACTTTAGTCTTTTTACAAAACAAGTCCAATTTCCAACCACTATTTTCAAAATTTATACAATGAAATAAAATAAAAAAAGAGGTTTAATCTAATTAGAATAACACATTACTTTAGTCATTTACATAACTAGTCTAGTCTCAACACTTCAGATGGGTTTAAAACCTAAAACAAAAATACTACATAGTCCACTGTAGTATTTAGTGAGTGAATACAAGGCATTAGGATTTACTTACAAATGCTGTGGCACATTCTTTGTAGAAGATTAAAACCAAGAATATATAAAAATACTCAAATAAAACTGCACCTAAATTTCACTGAAGTGTAATGAAGATATCAATCCTTTCTATTTCCACTAAGAATAACATTTCATGGAAATATTCAAGCTACAACTACATATACAAGTGCGTATATGCACAATGCGAATAACAAAAGGAAGAAAAACCATGTCAGCCAAAGCTAATACTAATCCTTTATTTGGAAATCATACAAAAAAATAAACAGGAACAGAAAAGTGGAGAAGACAAATGAAAATTTCTTAACATAGCACTGTACAGTGTTCATTGAGAACAATTGTAAGAAAAACTAAAAGTCATTTATTTTACCTTTGCAAAAAGGTTATACAACCATTTTGCATCAAATTAACTCTGGCCAAAATACTTTGGCTCTGCCTTGACTTGTGTAAAGACTCTGCAAATGAAGAGCCTTCATCTGCATTTTCAGTGAGACCCTCCTCCAGATTCTCCTTCTCTCCTTCTTTAAGTAACAGCAATGATGATGGTCATGAATTGGATCATAAAAATAATAAATATGGTTTTTCTTTTTATTATTCCTTAGGTTGCTGTTGCCTTTTCTCTATAGACTTTGCAGACAAGTTCACAATAATTATCTCCACATCAAGTGCAACTTACTTTGGGGTGCAAAACATCAACAAATCATCTGTCAGTGCAACTGAACATCCTCTCTGATGAGTGACTTTGCTTGTGTATTTTGACACCTGAAAAACAGTCTGGCATTCAGAACCAATGACTGTGATTTGCAGAATACAAGACAAAAGTACAACATGCAGTGTAAAAGAACAATATCTATCCTCCCTGAGTGCTCACATATGTTATGAATCTACAAGAAGAAAAACTGTTTCAACATTGTGTGGAAGAATGACGTCTCTTTCTTCTGAGTTAAACAAATTCATTCTAAGATGAACCTAATGAAAAAACCTAATGAAAAAAAAGACTTCTCGGAAACTAAGTGCAGATACCAACAGGATATGACTTCTTTCTGGCATGAGTTTTCACACAAACCTTTGAGACACCTTCATTCAAAACAGACGCAGAAGTCAAGTTAAATTCCAAAATCATGTAATAAAAACTACTTGGACAGAGATCAAGTATAACAAGTTTCTGTCTAGTGTGAATTCTCGTGTCTTTAGAGAGACTTGGTTTAGATAAACTTCTTTGACATATAGAACAATAAATGGTTTCTCTCTGGTTTATGTTATTCTTAATTTTAAATTTATATCAGGGGTGCAATAGTTGCATCTCCATATTCCACTAGAATTATATCCAAGGGCTCGTTTCAAGGTGTTTATTATTGCTTTGAGGGTAGCAATCTGCACCTCATTTATACTGGGCAACTTTGTATACCCTGAAAATATTTTCTCAGATTTTTCTTTATAAGTCCTGTAGCTCCTATCACCAAAGGTATCTTTTTCTATTTCCTTCAGTTCCAATGTGCTTTTCAGGTCATTCTTCAGGTCTTGGTATTTTGTTATTTTATGCCTTTCAGCTCTATTGAGGCCAAAGTCACTGGGTACTGTCATATCTATAATCGTTGTTGTTTTTCCTTGTTCCAGATCACTTATCAGGTCTCATAGCACCTCCTTCTATATATCTTCCTGCAGAGTTCTTGGCCAGTTTCGTTACTGATGTTAGTTGGCTCAGGGCTTCATTATGGTGTTGGGCAACCTTTTTTATGTTTTCGTCCTCAGAGCTTTTCAAGTACTGCCCTATACTTACTATTGCTGCTCTGTAGGCCTGGTTGATCTCAGTCAGGCTTAATCCACCTTCTCTGCGGGGGAGGTATATTCTGTCCATACACTGGTGTCTGTATGTGACTTTATGTAGGTTGAGAATCTTCCTAGTGATCTTGTTCTTTGGTGTTAATTCTTCAATTGGCAGATGTATTCTTTCTTTATCTTTTCTCTCACTTTCTTGTGTTCTATACAAGTGTTTTCTTTTATTCCCAAGTACTTTTATGCAGACTCCTCCCCCTGGTCTTCAACAAATATGCCTTTCTCTACCTTTATGCCTTCTGATGTTACTTTCTTCCCTCACTTGATTGTAGTCTTGGCACACATGTCCAACCCAAATTCCATGTAGATGTCATTTGAGAATTGGTGAACTCTCCAAACTAATTCTTCCAATTTTTCTTCTGAATCTGCAAACAACTTCAGGTCATCCATGAAGAGCAGGTGGTTCACTCTTTTATTCTCTTTTCTGCTTCTGCTTTTGCTTAGGTCATAGCCAGTGTTAATGTTTCTCAAGATTTTACTAAGCAGATCTATGGTCAAGCAGAATAGAAGTGGTGAGAGGCTGTCATCCTGGAATATTCCTCTTTGGATCTTTATGTCTGTGTAATTACTATCTGGCCCTCCTTCCTGGTGAGCTTAAGTTTAACAATGAACAGGACAGCGAGAATACTGGAGATCATTTCTTCTTTTTATTTACACCAAAGTTTGTCGGGAATCCTTTCCCCTTAGACAGAGAGTGGTCTTCCACTTACTCACTGTGCTGCCAAGAAAGATCTTATTTCCTAACTGGTGTTCCAAACATCTGAGTATCCAGGTGTGCAGTATGCTGTCAAATGCCTTTTTGTAATCTATCCCAAGCCATATTATGATTCCTTTGTCTTTTCTAACAATCTTCTAATGTTGTTTTGTTTTATCTGCAGTTGATCTTAGTGCCTAGTTTGTTTCTTGTGAATATCTTTTGTTCTTTTTCCATATACTTGCCTTGATCTAGGTGTTCACAGATCCTTTCTGCTATGACTCTTGTGAACCATTCGTAGGCAGCAGATGGGCCTATATTTGTTAGGGAGCTCAGTCTCAGAGCTCTTAGGGCGAAGTTGGTTCTTCCTGTTGTGAGGCACTCTGGTGATTCTTTCTCCTTTTACTATTCTTGAAAAGGTTTGCATATAAGTGTGGTGTATGCTGTGATCTTATTTTAGCCAGAAATTTTGAGATCTTGTCTATTCCTGGTGTCTTGAAATTATTATATGCTTATAGTTTTGTTACTTTTTCGATGGTGAACCTTATTGGTGGGATTTGCTATTTCTGGTTGTTCTTCTGCCTAATGGTGTCAATCCATGAATTCTCTTGGTGTTGTCTAGGGTCTTTAAACAGTGGCTTCCAAAATCTCTCTAGGTCTTCCTTGCTTGGTGGTGTTCGTAACTCAACTGTTTCTTTCGTAATCTTCCTCTACACAATCTTTGGATTTCACCAAACTGCCTATTTATTTGTTTTACTTTTATCTTCTGTTGTTTGTTCCTATTTGTGAAGCTAGGGCCTTTATATTGGCTTTGTGTTCTGCTTTGCCAATTTTCCACTCATTTGTTCATCCCCTATTCTGTAATTTTTCTTTATTTTCCTTATTTTCTTGAGCAGATTTTGTGGGTGATTTTGATCTGTCATATAGTTGGTCATTTGAGAGATATCTGCCCTTAACTGGTTTATTTAATCTTGTTGTTTCTTTTTCCTCTCCAGTATGCAACCTCATGTGACGTGTAAGATTTGATTTATGGGAAAATGCTTTCCCACATTCCTTGCATCTGAATGGTTTCTCTCCAGTGTGGATTCTCCTATGAATTGTAAGATGATGTTTCTGGGTGGGAAATGCTCTCCCACATTCCTGCACCTGAATGGATTCTCTCCAGTGTGGATTCTCATATGAATTGTAAAGATGATGTTTGTGGGCAAATCCTTTCCCACATTCCTTGCATGTGAATGGCTTCTCTCCTGTATGGATTCTCATATGAACTATAAGAATACGTTTCAAGGAAAATGCTTTCCCACAGTCATTGCATATGAATTTCTCTCTGGTAGGATTTGTATAACATTTGTAAGATTAATTCTCTTGTAAAATACTTTCTCACACTCAGTTGATCTGAAAGGCGTTCTCTCCATTGTAACTATTTCTTCTTTCTTGCTTTACTTCCATTTTTGCAAGTTTGTGGATGTTTTTCGTTCACTGTTGAATTCATTTCATATGAATATTCATCATCTTCATTAGACTCATAGAATTCCTCTGGCTCTATTTTGATGTCCATAAATGGATCCAGAGACAAAAAGTCTTCATCACTGGTTCCACTAAAGGCAGCCAAGTTGCTGTTTTCTTGATTTATGGAAGGTAGTGATAATGCAACTTCAGTTTCACTTTTCAAAGGAAATTCTAAAGAATGTCCTGGATTCATTTTAGCCTTAAGTCTTGTCCTCTTCTGTAATGACAATGTGTTCAATTCACAACTCTTAACACACAATTGTTTACAAATAATTAATGCGTAAATCTGTTAAAAATTAAGTACATTTATCTTGAAGGACTACAACCAGATGTCATGGCTGAGTATGAATCTAAAATTCAAAACAACTTTTACTTGTTGTTTAAATTTGTTAAATACGCGTACAATAATTCACTGTTGTCTCAAACACTTAAGAGTTGCTATTGGTAATGTTCCATGTAGTACAAATAAACAACATGCATTTCCCAAAATCCTGAAGCTAATCAAAACTGACGAAGGAAGGAAGGTTCTTCTGAGGGAGAATCTGAAATCAAAGAATGCAACACAGAGTTAGGAAACATAATGCCAGAACTGAAGCAGTAAAATAATCGATCAAATTCAATTCAGGTTCCCATAAAGGTCTCAGGCCGATTAACAAAGCGTGCATTTGATAGTTCTATCCAAACATGAATACAATCCTACCAAACGTTGTCCAGACACAGCATCAAAACATTCCTGAGGCAACAATACAACAATAGATTAACAGTTAATATTGATGCCCACCACCTCTCTTCTGTAAACCTTCTTAGCTTCACATTACAATACAAATTACTTATGAACATATCTATTAACAAATCAAAGGACAAGAATAGAAAAATGCAAGAGACCAGCATAAGAGTTTTGTGGGGTAACAGCAGGAAGGGTACAGTACACAGCAAATGCTTAATTATATGTGATCCAGCTATACATAACACCATATTATCCACAGATGCAGTAGATAATATGAAGAAAAAATAGTCAGGGTGAATTGAGTAGTAATTTGAAGAGAGATGTTTTCAAATTAGTTCCACTGATTGTTATTGCTGATACAATACATGAGTAGCTATTATGACCAGCAACCTGATGACCATTTTGGAAGGTATGTGCTGCTACATTTCTTCAAATATGACATTGTTTTCAGAACTAAACGAACCAGAGCTTTTTATGAAGGAGTAGCTTTCAGTACATGCTGGAAATGGGTTAACTGGTGGTAAAAAGAGTGAGTAAGGGAATTCCCCTCACTTATATGCCATCACCAAGCACTTCTTGTTTTGGCCTGATGAACAAAGAGGGGTGGCTGCAATGGTAGATATGATATAAGGTTTTTGTTTGCATACCTTTGAAAATTTATATTACAGCATTTCCTCGATTAGTGTATCTGCATATGTATGGCTTGCGACTTGGCAATATGTTCACATTTAACTCCAGCCCTACCAAAATCTACATGAATGTATACATACATAAATAAAAATGAATACAGTAAAAAGCCCTTTCGGTTGTTAATGCTGCAAAGGTGGAATGGCTACAATTTTTTAAAGTACTTTGTATTTTTCCTATATACAAACTGAAGGTCTTTACATATGGATATAATTGCAGCGCAAGCTGAGAAAACAGCTGTTTAAGTTCTTTAAATAAAGTGGTTAACTATCACGGTAGGGTGGGAGTCCCGCCCACCCCTATCCTTATGCCTCCCTTTAACCTTTTTGGCTCAGGTAGTAGAATGAGGGGTTGCTTGATGTGGGCAATTTCGTAGACTGTTCCTAAACAAATAGAATCTTAAGGTCTTTACATATGGAAAATACTTGTTGGTGGAAGGATTCTGAGTAAATCTCTGAATTGACTGGTACCTCAATTCACCTGGGTCTCCTTCCTGGTCATGTAGAGCACAGGAAGGAGTCCCGTGCATCTGACATGTTGAACTTATCTGATGTTCAGCTGTCAGACTTCTGGGCCTTTCGAATTAATGGGCATGTAATGTATAGCTTCATTGATTCAAAAAGGTTTTGGAGGAACCTATAGTGTTTTGTTTTATTGTCAGTCCCTCTCTCCCTTTGCTAGAGAGATGGACATTCATCTATTAATCTACAGACTTCTAGATTATAGATAGGGCACAGTACTTATATGTAGCTCACCTGCATCGCACACCCATTTAGCATGTAACAGTTTGCCAACCTTCTCCTGCCCTACAGGTGAGGAAGGGTATAAAAGAGAAAGGGAGGAGGAGGCCAGTCACTCACTCACACTCTCTCTTTGTAACTCAGAACACCTTAGGCGAGATGCTACCTGTCCCTCTAGGGGAGCTGGGTGAGCTACACAACTTGTTAAGCAGACACCACAGGAAGGAAAAGGTGTGTCCATGGACCCATGGGCAACGTCCCGAAGGTAGAAGGATTGTGAAAGTGGTCTTTCATGAACAAACTCCCACCCTTAGTACTATTAGAACCGACAGGTTCTTCCAGAATGCGAGGGACAGACCATGCCCCCAACCCTCTAAGCTCTTACTCAGAAAGTACTTCTATCTACCTTGTCAGAAGCAGAGTATGCTCCCTTGATTTTCTCACGACTCCAGAAAGAAACCATTTTCTTGGACACCTCTTCCTTGGTCGAGCCAGTACTAACAAAGCGTCATCGACATTGAGGACGGAAATGTCAAAACCTCTTTAGATAGCACCACAACACTCGAACAGGACACAGTAGTATATTGTCTTGATCACTACCAGCAAAGTCCTCTATGAACGGGATTGAAAAGAACTTCAATCTGGTGTCAGGGACCAATGGATTCTGAGTCTTTGCTACGAATTCTGGGACAAACTAGAGTAGGGGTTCTCAAAGTGGTCGATATCGACCCCAAGGGTGAATAGGACCGGGTCAATGAATAGTCAGGGGGTCAAAAGGGGTCGATGAATAACTAACGGGTCAGTGAATTAAATTACATATACTCATATATCTAAAGTTCTAAACATATTTTCTTACTAGGTGTTACATTTTTATCATACTGCATGTCAAGTACTAAACTAATAATTCTCAAATTGGATTTGACATTGGTGTTTTTTTCTTTTTTTTTCTTCTCTTGAATTATTAAATGCTAGTCTAGGGGGTCGAATAGAAAAATTAAAACTTCTTTTAGGGGGTAGGGGGTCAAGGATTAAGGAGTTTGAGAACCCCTGAACTAGAGCGTGACAGATCCTTATCCCTTCAAGTGTTCAACATCGAAGGAAAGTCCATGATGTTCACAAAATCTCTTTGTCAATGCCAGGGTAAGCAAGAACACAGTTTTGAAGGTCAGATCCTTGTCTGACAACTCTCGTAAAGGCTAGGGTGCACAAGTCAAGCTCTGTAGACAGGTCACCTCCCACTCAAGGGGACTGAATTCCAGGGAGGGTAAAACTGTTTGAAGCTTCTCAACAGCATGGAGATCTCCACAAGGAAGTGAAATCGACACCCTTTAAGCAAAGAATTAGTCCAAGGGCAACTCTGTAGCTCCTGACAGCTGTGACAGCGAAGAAAGACAAAAAGGAGATCCTACCAGAGAGATATCCCATCAATGACACCAATCACAGAAGACGACCCATTTCCCCTAGTACACAGCTGCTGAAGATTTACAAAGGTATCCAGAAATCTTGGTCGTTGTGTGACGAGAAAAATCCTCTAGCTCACAGGAGATGGTGGATAGTCTCCAGGCATGAAGTGACAGTTCTCTCACAGCCTGGCAATACCTCTCTATGAGCGGCGGTACAGCAGGTTGTGCCAAGGGGGAATCTCTCTTGGTACCCAGGAAAGTAGAGCTAGCAGGTCCAGATACCACTCGGCATGTGGCCACTTGGGAGCTAGAAGGGTCATCCTGAGATTAGGGGTGATCATGACCCTGTTGATCACCCAATGAATCAGACAAAATGGAGGAAAAGTGTAGGCCTTGGAGATTGTCCCATGGGTGTTGTAAAGCCTCTCCTATTACCGCCCCTGGCACAAAAGAACAGAACACCAGGAGCTTTCCATTGTGCCAGGTTACAAAGAGGCCCATGTCTAGGACCCTGGCAACTGAGCTCGTCTGCCGCTCTGTTCTGGTTCCCCAGGATTTACCTGGCTGACAGATCTACAGAGTGTGCTGCCGTCCACTCGCGAAACCTGCACCACCAACATGTGGAGCTGAAGGAAAGCAATTCACCTGCTTGTTGACTACGACAATACTGTACAGTTGCATTGTTGATATACCACCTTGAGATCCAGAATATTGACGGGAAGGCGTACGAAACCAGCAACTCTTCAAGGTCATGCTTGTGCATCCTCTCTCCCTCGGTTGGATTGTATTCAAAAATAACAGAAGCATCTCGGGATTGGGAGTGCCTAATGGCACTACTATTACAATGTTCCTGGTCGTAACCACCAGGATAAGTCCTTCCTTCCTCCGAGAAAGGAATCAGGTAGAATGGGGATAAAGATCCTAATGGGAAACAAACCAAAAACTCCTTCATTCTCCACGGCAACCGGAAAAAAAACGAAGGTGAAGCTGACTCATGAGGGACCAGCTTCTGCAAGGATGACAGGTGACCGGAATGACTTTGCCACTGCCAAGCTGGTTCTTCTTACTGAGACAGGAGTAACTGCATTGCCTCTCTGAACTTGCTATATGCGAGTCTGAGGGGTAGGCTCTGCTGTTACCGCATCTGTCAGTGTGGCCGGATATGAGATACTTACCCTCTGCTAGGGTGTACGATCAGACTTCTCAAATTGATTGCTATACAAAGGTCCTGACAAATCTCAAGAAGTCAGTCTATGTATTAAAGAAGAAAGTAAATGTGTCGGTGAATTGGGATACATCAGCTTTCTTGGCTTGGAGACAGAAAGAACCTAGCGACAGCCTTCCTCGAAGAAGGAATTATTGGAGTATGCATTTGTGAGACCGAGGGCCTGTACAACCAGTTGCTATGGGACCTTAAGGTGTGGCTGATAACTATGTGCGTTTTGTGCATGTAATGATGGGTCTAATCGCCTGATTCTTAGTGAGAAAAGCCACATGCTCCGGAGGCATATATATATATATATATAATATATATATATAGTATATAATATATATAATATATATATATATATATATATATATATATATATATATATATATATATATATACTCTAGGGCACAATTTTTCACAGATACAACATTCATTGAATAGAATGGCTTTTTCACTGTTTACCACGCTTTTTTGAAATTGATTCATATTTTCTAATTATTTTCTTCACTTCATTGTTCAGGTTACTAATGGACACATAATGGGGTTCTTTCCATTTACTCCAGTATTTTTACAAAAACGCGACAGCTGTTTCGTCAACCTATACGTATTGACGTTATCAAGCGTACTGATACAAATATGAGCCTACATGCGTTTTGTGACGTCATGAGGACGGAAAGGTAGTACAATTGCCAGATACCTAGTTTTAAATATTTACAAAAGGACTATAGTGAAACATAAAATAGGACAATAAATAAATATGTTAACAGAAATTATATCAAAAGTTGAAAGTAAGTTATTATATACAAATTTTACATCAAATATATATTAATTACATATATGTTTAATTAACAAAATGTCAGTGTGTGCTCCTGTCCGCGTGTGGTAGTGGTCTTGTTCCATGCGGTTGAAGGGCTGCCCTCCTACACGAGGGCAAAGATCGGTCTGCTCGCGTTGGATGTTAAGGTTGGGGCGTTGCGTGGCGATGCTGACGGCTTCTGATATCAATAAACGATTGTAGTTGCCTTCCTTGTGGATTATTTTGGTGTTTGTGAGAATTCTTGCAAGGATGGTTTTTTATTGTGGGTATCCACAAAGTGCTGGTGAATAGCACCTTGGTTTCTGTGGGCCTGCATGCGACGTTTGAGTGTAGTTGTTGTGTGTCCGATATAGCATTTTTGGGGGGACTGACATTGCTCGTCAGCACAGACAAACTTGTAAACTATATCAGATTCAACCTCTTTCTCCGTCGATGGAGCCGTTACTATTTTTCATTACCAGTGAGGCCGTAAGATTTGGCTTGCAGTAAATTCTTGCTGTTATTTTGTTATATGGTGCTAGGGGGGTGGTTCCTCTTCGCAGTATACCAAGGAGGGCTTTCCTTTCGTCTTCGTGGTGTTTGTTGTATGATATCTGATGGTATATCACTATTTCTTTGTCTTTGTCTTGTGTGTTGTCCCTCGGGGTCGGGTTTTGGAAAGCCTCTAATCTCTTTTTGACAACTTGCTGGATCATGTCATCTGGGTAGCCGTTATTTGTGAGCAGCTGTTGAACTCTGTTAATTTCTTCGTTCGTCGCTTTCCACGTCGAACAGGTGTTGTTAAGGCACGTTTTATGTATGCATTTACCACAGACCCGTTTATATGCATCAGGGCATTCTCCTCTAGCATTTAAGCATCTCCCAGCATGTCTGCTTTTTTAGTGTATACGGTGGTATTGTATTTGTTGTTTTTCTGGTCACAAGTACGTCCAAGAAGGGGAGCATTTTCTCATTACTTTTTTCTACCGTAAAATTCAATGTAGAATTTGCTCGGAGTTTATTCACTAATTCATCTATGTCATTTTCGCCTTTTGTTGTGATAAAGATATCATCAATATATCTCCCATAGATTCTGGGTTTTGGGTGTTCTTCAAAAAGTGACCTCTTCTGTGTGTGCCATGTATGCGTTTGCAAAAATATATATTTATGTAAAATTTGTATATAATAACTTACTTTCAACATTTAATATAATTTCTGTTAACATATTTATTTATTTTTTGTCTTATTTTATGTTTCACTATAGTCTTTTGTAAATATTTAAAACTAGGTATCTGGCAATTGTACTACCTTTCCGTCCTCATGACGTCACAAAACGCATGTAGGCTCATATTTGTATCAGTACGCTTGATAACGTCAATACGTATAGGTTGACGAAACAGCTGTCGCGTTTTTGTAAAAATACTGGAGTAAATGGAAGAACCCCATTATGTGTCCATTAGTAACCTGAACAATGAAGTGAAGAAAATAATTAGAAAATATGAATCAATTTCAAAAAAGCTGGTAAACAGTGAAAAAGCCATTCTATTCAATGAATATATATATATATATATATATATATATATATATATATATATATATATATACTATATATATATATATATGTATATATATGTATATATCTATATATATATATATATATATATGTATATATATATATATATATATAAATATATATATATATATATATATATATATATATATATATATATATATATACTATATATATATATATATATATCATAATATATTATATCATAAATAGATATATATATATATACCAATATATCTCTATATAATAATATATATATATATATCATATCTCTAATATCTATCTATATATCGACCTATATGTATCTATCTCTAATCTATCAATAATATATCTCCTATCTCTATCATATCTATCTATATCTATACCATTATATAAATCATATCATATATATAATATATAATATACTATATATATATAGATATATATATATAGATATATATATATACATATATATAAACGATATATGCCACGAAGGAAAAAATAAACGAAGGAGGATCTGCGAGACCTTTCGATGTTAAAACGTCCTTTACTGAGCAGTAAAGGATGTTTAACGTTGAAAGGTCTTGCAGATCCTCCTTTGCTTATTTTTCCTTCGTGGCATATATCTTTATTTATGGATTTATCACATTCCTAACTTTCGTGATTCAGTTATACACATATATATACATATATATGCATATGTATATGTATAACTGAATTCACGAAAGTTAGGAACGTGATAATCCATAAATAAAGATATATGCCACGAAGGAAAAATAAACGAATGAGGATCTGCAAGATCTTTCGACGTTAAACGTCCTTTACTGAGCAGAGACTGACAAAGATACGGGAAAAGACAATACAAGAAGATTCGCATAACTGACAGATAGGGATTATAAAGAGATTAGTACCTAGAATCCGACACACCTGGAAGATGAAAATCCTTCCCAAACAAGCATAAACAATGGGTGCAATTAAAGGTTTAAGACAATCATCTCAGATACAAGGTCCAGACAATTAAAGGATTATAGGTGACAGCTATTCAGAACTTGGTAAACAAAACCATATTCACAATATATGACAGACATACATTACAACAAAAATAATAACTCTAAGGCAACTGATTTTTATTTAAGTCAGTAATTATATCTTTGAGGTCATTCTTAAACATGTTACAGATACAAGGGTCTAAATGAAAAAGGCCACGACTAACATTGAAATTAACCCTCTTACGCGATTGGACGTATTAAACGTCGAGTCAAAATGTCTCCCGTATGCCGATTGGACCTATCATACGTCGGCTCAAAAAAGTTTTTTAAAAATTCGCGGAAAAATACTTATAGGCCTAGCAGCCGAAAACTTTTGTATCACGCGCCTTGGGGGATGCTGGGAGTTCACGGATCAAGGCGTTGTTTTGTTTACAATCGCTACGCAGGCGCGCAAGCGCGAATTTCTTTCTTATCGCACTAAAAAGTATCAGTGACACATCTCGGAAATTATTTCGTCACTTTGACATATTATTGCACCATTTTAAATTATCCTTTACATGAAGTATTATATATGAAAATGTGCGCAATTTCATGCACAATACAACTAAAAAATACTCATGATTGTAGCTTTTATCAATTTTGAAATATTTTCATATAAATAACGATAAGTGCAAAAATTTCAACCTTCGGTCAACTTTGACTCTACAGAAATGGTCGAGAAAACGCAATTGTAAGCTAAAATTCTTATATTATAGTAATATTCAATCATTTGCCTTCATTTTGCAACAAATTGGACGTCTCTAGCACAATATTTCGATTTATGGTGAATTTATGAAAAAACTTTTTCCTTACGTTCGTGCGATAAACTCTTCCGATAAATTTTTTCGTGCGATTGTTCCTTGAATGTTTGCACCCGTTTTAAATTTGCCGTTACATAAAGTTTTATATTGGAAATGTGCGCAATTTCATGCACAATACAACAAAAAGACAAACGCATGGTTGTAGCTTTTATCAGTTTTGAAATATTTTCATATAAATAACGTTAAGTGCAAAAATTTCAACTTTCGGTCAGCTTTGACTCTACCGAAATGGTCGAAAAACGCAATTGTAAAGCTAAAACTCTTATATTCTAGTAATATTCAATCATTTACCTTCATTTTTGCAACGACTTGGAAGTCTCTAGCACAATATTTTGATTTATGGTGAATTTATGAAAAAAAAAAAAAATTACGTTCGCGCCCGGTAACTCTTCCGAAAAAATCAGAATTTTTTTGTGCGATTGTCGAAATGTTTGCACCATTTAAAATTAGCTGTTTTCATAAAGTTTTATATATGAAAATGTGCGCAATTTCATGTAGAATACAACTAAAAATGATTGAAGGTTGTAGCTTTTCTCTTTTTTCGAAATATTTGCATATAAATCACGAAAATAAATAGAAAAAAACCACGTTCGGTCAAATTTGACTCTACCGAAATAGTTGAAAAACGCAATTGTAAGCTAAAACTCTTACGGCCTAGTAATATTCCGTCATGTTTCTTCATTTGAACAAATTGAAGTCTCTAAAACAATATTGTGATTGTTATGGTGAATTTTGAAAAATATATTTACCTTCACTCCGCGCGCGATTCGCGGCCGTAAGTCTCCGAAATACGTACATGGCATTATCCTAATATTTGCTCCTTTTCATTTAGCCTTTTTATAGAGTTTCATATATCAAAATGTGCGCAAATTCATGAAGAATACAATAAAAAATAATTAAAGGTTGTAGCTTTTTTCCATCTTCGAAATATGTGCATATGAAAAAATATATATATTAAAATTTCGACATTCGGTCAAATTTAACTCGTCCGAAATGGTCGAAATCTGCAATTCTAATCTAAAACTCTTACAGTATCGTAATATTCAATCATTTGTCTTAATTTTGAAACAAATTGGAAGTCTCTAGAACATTATTTAGATTACGGTGAATTTTGAAAAAAATATTTTTTTGCGTCCGCGCGTTACGAATTCGTACATCATTTTGTGATATAATATTTTTCCGGTGTTACCTTTATTGTTTTACAATGTATTATATATCAAAATGATCGCAATTTAGTGTACAATACAACGCAAAAAAAGTAACTGGTTAGCTTTGACCGTTTTCTGCACAGCGTGATTTGAATACAATTATGTATGAATTTTTTTTTTTTCGCTACCATATATCGCATTATTTACATATGATAATGATATTATTTTTTTCATTTCTGATGGTTGCATTCTAAACTTCAGGCAATGACAAAAAAAGGAGCCAAAAATGAACTCTTAATCTTCAAAAGTACGCGCGCTGTAATTTTTTTGAAAAAATTATTTTTTTCCACTTCCGCGCTCACTCCAAACCTAGGCCCGGCATACGGGAGACGTTTTGATTTTTAGGGCTCCGGCTTAACGAGGGTTAAAATGAAAAGTAAGTTGTATTAAAGCAGATTCTAAAAGATTTCGTGATAAGACATCTCTTGACCTTGCAATTACTGAACTACCATCCCACTTTATTCGGTGGTTGTTTTCACTTAAATGAATGAATATTGCATTGGATTTTTGCCCAGTTTTTACAGAATATTTATGCTGGCTTAGCCTTACTTCTAGGCCTTTGCTGGACTGTCCGAGATAAAATGAGGGACAATCCATACATGGAATTTTATATATTATGTTGTTGCTTTCTCTGGGGCCATTTTTTATTAACATTCCTTTTAGTGTGTTATTATAGGAAAAAACAACAAACAAGGTTGACATTAAAAGCTTTTAACAATGATTTAATGGTTTCTAATCCGTTAAAGTAAGGCAAACTGAGAATGTTCTTAGAATTTTCTTTCTGCGTGTTACTTACACTATAAAACTTTTTGCGGGCTTTATTATAACAAATGTCTAATATATGTGAAGGATAGCATAAATCTTTCCCTATTTTTCTTAAGTATTCAATTTCTTGATCCAAATATTGTGGACTGACAATGCCCAATGCTCGTAAAAAACATAGAATAAAAAATTGATATTTTTATGTTAAGATGGTGGCCTGAGAAGAAATGAACATAAGTTAAGTTGTTGGTCGGTTTCCTATAAATACTGAATTTACATTGAAATGGTTCTCTATGTATCAAAACATCTAAGAAAGGGAGGCAATTGTCTTTTTCTAATTCTAGAGTAAACTTAATCGATGGTATCTGTTTATTTATTTGAGAGTAAATCATTTACATCAATACCGACAGGAAGAACAGCTAAACAATCATCAACGTAACGATACCACTTTACAGGAATATAAATGATATTAGGTAGGTAGCGTTTTTCAAAGAATTCCATGTACAGGTTTGAGAGTAGTGGTGATAAAGGATTTCCCATTGACATGCCAAATATTTGTTGATAAAATTCACCATTGAATATAAACTTACAATCACAAATGCACAAACTCGTGAGTGAAATAATGTGACTTATAGGTAAGTGAATTCATGCTGAGTTAGTTCATTACTAAGATATTCTAAAATAGAGTCTATAGGGACTTTAGTAAAAAAGAGAACATACATCAAAACTAATGAATCTATCAGTAGGGCAAAGAGCAATTTTATTTAATTTATCATCTAAATCTAGAGAATTATACATAAGAGAATAGGAGATGGTTCCAAGTAACGGGGACAAAGATCTAAGTGATATATTTCGAAAGTTTATATGAAATTGAACCAACAGTACTGATAATAGGCCGCATAGGGTTATTTTCTTTGTGCGTTTTGACTAATCCGTACAAGTAAGGTAGCTAAGGAGATTTGACTGACAATTTGCCTAGTAGTTCTGTTTTATCTTTAAGGATACTTTTCACTATGCTAGTTGAAGTTTTTTATGACTTGATCAAGGGGATTTTTTGTTAGTTTTATATAAGTCACATCATCATCCAGCAGGGGCTTGCATACGTGATATGTAGTCAGCTTTATCTAAAATTACTATACTATTTGACTTATCAGCTTTTTGTAATATGGATAGTATTGTCCTTTTTAAGATCGGTCAAACTTTTTCTTATAGCGAGCAGAAGTTACTTTCATGCTTAACATTGGTAGCTCCGTAAACAATACCTTTAATCATGTCAACATGATTTTGAGGAAGATCACAATATTCTTCAATGTACTAGGGATTGACGCAATCATTAAGCAGAAGGTCTACTTGTTACAAAGAAAGATAAACCATATCCAAGCGCACTCACAGCATTTTCACTTATTTTGTTTACTAGATAAGTTAACAACACAATCTTGACGTGCACAATTAGTCCAATCACTGCTATCAATAAGATTTTTTAGTTTTCTGTCGAGTTTCCTTTTCAGGGCATCTGTAGTCCTACGTAGTTTTTCGTAAATTTCCCGTCACAGCAAGTCCTTCCAATCAGCCGGGATGGAATGATTGAAAGAGATCCTTGTTCTTTCCAATTCCTTGAATTTTTCTTTCTCTTCTTGCTTAGCGGCTGCTATGTGCTGTTTCAACATCATGGCACTAAATTCAATCACCCATTCAATTCAGTCATATATATATATATATATATATATATATATATATAATATATATATATATATATATATATATACATACATATATATGTATATATTATATATATATATATATATATATATATATATATATATATATATCTATATATATAATATATATGATATATATTACATATATATATATATATCTATATATATATATATATATATATATATATATATATATATATATATATATATATATATATATATATATATATATATATATATATATATATATATATATATATATATATGTGTATATATATATGTATATATATATATATACATACATATATACATATATATATATATATATATATATATATATATATATATATATATATATATATATATATATATATATATATATACAGGCGGCCCGCGGTTAACGGCGCAATCACTCAACGGCGAATCGGTTTTACGGCGGTCGTCAAAAATATTCATTAAAAAAATAAGGCATTTTAAAGGTCAGGTCTCTTTTCGGCACAAATTTCAGTTAACAGCGCCGCTAGCGCCGTTGTCTAACGAGTTCATACATTTGTAGAATGCTGTCAGCACGCCATAAAGGTTATGCAAATTATATTAAAAAAATTTTATGGAGATTTATTACGTAGGGATTAGGGTAAAATATATGCCTCTGACACTGTTTTATGCTGAAAATATCGAGTTACATAAGTGCAAACTTAGCTATGGATGTGTCGATTCATAAATGTTTCATCCTTTTGTTTAAAATGTGTATGAAAATGTATTACGTGAAAGGCATTTTTATTTCTGTACAGAAATATGATATAAGGCAGCTTTTGAAACTGCCCTTCACGTTATCAAATACGATATTTTTTCATGTTCTTTCTTGTAAGCCGCCGCCTGCCGCTCTTCCGAAAATATCAATTTACAAAAAGTGCAAATTAGCGATCGATGTGTCGATTTTATAAATGTTTATGCTTTTATGTTTAAATGTGTATGAAAATATATTACGAATAGGGTATTTTATTTCTGTGCAGAAATATGATAAAAAGGCAGCTTTTGAAACTCCCCTTCAAGTTATCGACTACGATGTTTTTTTCAAGTTCGTTCTTGTATGCCGCCGTCTGCCGCTCTTCCGAAAATATCGAGCTAAATAGAGTGCAAATTTAGCGATCGATATGTCGATTTTTCAAATGTTTATGCTTTTATGTTTAAAATGTGTATGAAAATATATTACGTAAAGGTATTTTCATTTTTGTACAGAAATAAGATACAAATTAAGGCAGCCTTTTGTAACTACGCTCCACGTTGTCAGGGGAGGGTTTTTTCATGTTCGTTCTTGTCAGCCAGTTCCGAAAAATGCATTGTGATATTTTATTAATTATGCATCTTTTCCATAAATCCTTAATAAAAAGTTATACATTATTTCACTGTATCCAAGAATATTGTATATATTCTCATATTATTGTATTTTTAAATACTACGGCAAACTTAAGCCCGTATTCCACGGAGCGGCCAATGTTGTGGTTTGAAATCAGCTGATGAATACGAGTTTGTTTCACCATAACGCAATTCTGAGCGAATGCTCTTGCCTCTAGTTAGCATACACGAATATCTATATACTTGATTATGAGACAAAGTTATTTTTCCTTATACAGCGTGTTTTTAGGTGGAAATATTTATTGAATATGTCTCGTTGTGAATGTGAACTACTATTTTTTCGTTAACAGATTACGTTGGCGGCATGTTTATTGCGTAAAAAATTACGTGATTCCGTTCGCAATAATCCTTTATATCATCGTAATACAAACTTTACGTTATTTATCTTATCTATCGGCGTGAAACCAACAGTAAAATGTGTTCTTTCAAGCACAGTAGTTTTGATTAAAATGATTTTATCCCAATTTTATCTACAGTTGTGTGTGATGGCAGACGCTTACTGCAGTTTTATCCTTGTTGCCGATGTATGATAATAGTCATTAGCAGCTTGAACAGTTTTCTCAGCTTCAGTTATAACTAGGTTTAAATTTAACGGTATATTTCCCGATTGATCTTTAATCTATATTGATCTCTGATCTATAGCGAATAAAGTTATTACATTAAGATATCTCAGTTCTATTCTATACATAACGCCATTTATAACAAATACGGCAATGTTGCACTGTAGTACGATGATCGAAATACAAGCCAAAACAGATGTTATCCAGTTCGGTTTGTAATTAGAAAAAAAAAGTCGTCTTTCCTCGTTCGGTTGTTCTTGGCTGTACACGTTCACGCAACGAGTATAACGTTAAAACCATACTTTCACCATTCTCTTTTGCTGTTATTGAACTTATGTAACTAGAAGATAGATAAAGTTAGGCCTTGTAATTTGATCTCTCGTAAAATCGGACTATCGTAAGACTAATGATCGTAACCTGAACACTACAGCTACCTGTACACTATATAAACTTTATTATATCTTCACATACTCTGGACACCCACATGTAATGTACAGTAAATTCTATAGTACTATTCTGCATAAATATAATTTTACTTATTGCGCCGTTGTGA
>NC_087222.1:16784902-16823220 GCF_015104395.2 Macrobrachium nipponense
TAAAGATTTTGAATTTCAATTTCAAAGAATTTTTATGAACTACGTTTCAAAGAAGTGTATCATTATCTTTCAAAGAATGCTTCTTTTCAAGTGTAAATTCAATGTACTTTTGTTTTAAATACAGGCTATAATACTTTTATTTGTTAAATTCATTACTTCAGGAAATAAGTACAGTTCATTATAAGTAAACCTCTTTGATTTCATTTCTTTAATAGCATGTGGAATTTAAAATTTTTTTGTTACAGTGTATTGTAAAAGGAAGTGCTTTAGTATTCTACTCCTCAGAAACAAGTACAGTTCTTCACAAGTAAAACCCTTTGATTTAATGTACTGTGGAAATTTTTTCTCTAATGTAAAAGGAAGTTTTTAGTGTTCTATTCTTCAGAAATATATAAAGTAGGTGTGATTATGTGTTTGTTTTCACATTTTTCCTTTAAATTCCATGTTGGTTGGGACAGAAGTAAATATTGATTTAAATCAATACTTTTTTTAAAAATAATTTGATTTAAATCTTGATATAAATCACTGATTAAAATCATCATGATTTAAATCAGCCAACTCTGAGTGAATGTGATAATGCTTCTGACTGATGGCAGAACATATCTTCCAAGAAATTAGACTCTCACAAAGAAACCCTTACTAGCTAGATGATGAAGGAACTCTAGACAGAAGTGCCTCCACCGATTTGTTCAGAGTCGAAGGGTTACCTGCCACATTGTACAACCCCTTCCGAATAGGAAGCAAGGTTGAATCCCACTTACCTGAACCAATGAGCACAGCCAACCTGGTGTCCGCCTCCCTCAAAGCCTGCTTGACATGACCGAACCAAACTAACTTAATAGATGTTTGAGGAACCGCAGGTTTTGTAGAATACGATGTTTCAAACATTGCCTGATTAGGCTGTACCGGATCCTCAGGAGCTTTCGACAGCAGATATAATAAATGAATGAATTCTATCATCTGCTTGTATTCATTTGAAGTAGCCTGAGGAAAGGCAAATTCCTGAACTTGTTCTTCTTCCTCTACACAACTTTCTACATCCGGATCGTCCGGCCGGGCCGAAGCATGAAAAGAGACAGAGTGACCACCAGGAGAACTTAACCCCAGAGAAGGGGAACCCGATACCTTGATACCTTATCTAACGTATCCATACCTACACTGGAGTCAACCTCCAAAGGTTGCGCAAAACTATCATCGCCAAATTGCGAAGAGGAAACACCTGTCGCCAACGCACTCCCCACGAATGGGTGTGCAGAACCTAAACCGAGTGCATCTGTGACCACAGCACCAGAGCTGCAAACGCCTGGGTGCACAACCCTTCCGCCTCTGAGATATGACTGCGCAACCGGTACCTGAGAGACACTTGGCTGAGCCGAACCTCTCTCATACACCAACTGTGACGCAATAGCCGCACCCAACACCAATTGGTGCACGTGATTCGCACCTGCGAGCGGCACAGCCGCAATACCTGGACCACCTGTTCTCGGCTGAAACCGTAGAGGGAGTACTTACCCCAGGAAGACCCAAAACCACACTTGAACCAGCCCCACCTGCTTTAGATGATTGAACAGCCAGAACCTCAGGAAAAGTTGAGAGAGAAGTCAAAGGAGAATGAAAATGTGAAGAAGCCACACTTGGTTGAATAGGTGGAAGATAAACTGGACATACCCATACTCAAAGGTGCACCCAACGACAAATTATGATCCGCAGAAACTGTCATAGCAGCCGCAAGCTGTATACATTCTGCATCAGATGAACACAGAATAGCGGATAACATCGGAACCGAAACATTCGGTGATGGAGCAAAAGTGTCACCTAAAAGGGAGCCTGTCCTTGCAAACATAAATTCCTGCACACCTAATTTACTATCTCTACACGTCTGAGTCTGACTTCAGAACTTACACCATGGGGGGACGAGAGGGAATCCGCTACTAACACTGCCTGCTCCGTGTCGGGGAGGCCAGCAGATCGTACCTTTGAGGCTTGCGGATCTCCATTACCCCCATCATCCTCTGGGGCTGATTCTGGAACAGGCAAGGGAGCTGAAAAAGGACGATTAGTATCCCCTAAACTACTACTATCTTTGTTCTCACTCAGTTTACTCATAAAGTTTGCAAACAAACTCGTCTTACTTGCTGAAAGTTTTTTCTTCAAGCTTCCTAAATAACTTAAACACTAGGTCCTTTCCTATCCCCGGTCTCTACCTTATGCTTGCTTTTTGAAGGTAAGGACTTTCTATGTTTGAGATAATCCTCCGTCTGATTGGTTGACCAATCCCTGCATTTGTCACACTTCTGACTAAGATTACATTGCGTCTTTCTGCAGCTTATACAAAGAGAATGTCTGTCATTTTTGAAGGTACTCATCCTTCTCTTGTATGAGTTGCAGGAACGAGGAGCTCCGACATCTCTGGCGGCAGGTTGTTCCGAAGGCACGGTTGCAAGAGAAGGCTTAGGGGAACTGGCTGGCTGAGATTCCTTTTGCAGTTTTTCCATCATCAAATCCAAGAGTCAATCCAATGGGTTAATCAAAAATAAATCCAAAATTGTCAACCAAACTCATCCGCTGCAAAGCTGTGAAGGTCTTGCTAATGAGACCAAAATAAAGTTCGCTAGCAACAGGATATGTCTATACCGTCGAGCAAACTGAAAGCAATTGAAGGGTACGTAGTACAGCAGTGTTGCCAATGGTTCACAGGTAGCTCAGTAGACAGTTTACCGACAGTGTTGGTAACACTGTCAGTTAATTGATGGGTAAGTTTGTGAGGATGTAGTTTGGGCTGGTCAGTAACCAGGGGTAATTCAGGTGTTCAGGGATTGTATTGCAATATAAAATGATGCCTAAGGAAAATGTTTATGTAAGATTTCAGATGCAGAAGACTAGGTTTCAGCAGAACCTGGCCCTACTTAACTCTTATCAGTTATTTAAGCCTTTGCAGGTCCCATCCACCCAAGAGTTACATCTGTGAAAAGCAATATTATACTTCACTCGTTGTTTGATAAATTACTAATCGAAATATTACTCTCACTCTGGTGTCATTTCTAATCAGATTATTTGTACTTTGAGGCACGTTGACATTTAAAACAGTCAGTGCATCGTGAATAACTCACAGACTGGGTTTTGAACAATGCGCTTGTTTCTTTAAGATTCAACAAAGCTTATATCAAATACTACGTATAATTTAGGGACATTCTCTCTTACTGCAATTACTTCACTTTTATATTACTTACCTAGAGTATGTTGAGGAAAATTAATTTGATACTAAAAAAAACACGTTCCTTTGCAGATTATCATCAGAGATCATCCATAACAAAACAGGTTATCTGTGGCAAAGAAATAAGATCTCCATTAGTACATAGAAGTTTTCTACAGACAATACAGTACCTACCAATGAAACTGTACACTAAGCACTTGCAGACTCAATGCAAATGTTAGACTAATGCAGTGCAAAACATGTGTGAAAAAATCTAATATTTCTGGGTACTTCCACATTAATATACATTAAAATTGTCATTTTAAAATTTGCTACTTTCACATATACATTCCCAAATAACAATATATTGCAGATCTAGTCTAAGGCTTTATTTACAATGGTTTACATACGTATACACCACTTAAAAAAGAAAGTACAATAATCCTGCAATGTAGATATATAAGTAGCATTCTAGGTTTAGTTATAATCTAGTACAAAATAAAAAAATGACAAATTTAAGTAATTTGTATTTTTCCTAACATACAAACCTGAGGTTTTTACAAATGGAAATATCTTCAGCAGAGCTAGATACTGGTATCCAATAATTAACAAGGCTTGTAGGTAGTTGCAGAACTTTGTGCGTTTATGCATAATAACAAAACTCTACAGAAGTTGATAACGCATTTCAGTGCAGATGAAGATTCGTCGCTTTGTTTAAGGAAAAAATATTTGCCACTTCCAAATTACTGATTTTTTTTTACATGATTCAGTATAATATTGTAAATACTATTGTAAGCTTGCCTATTAAAAATATACTTGACACTAATCAAAATGCCATGTTTTATTACATACATTCCTGCACTTATCCCTAAATGCAATCATATCTTATAATATTAGCAAGGGACGCACAGAAGTTCACTGTCAAAACTTATGTTAAAGTACAGTTTGACGTATGAATAAATTTTATTTTTGTGTTGTCAACAATTAAATTTTAATTGAACATATGCATACCTTTTGAATGCATCATGTTCTTTTTTAAGTTCTTCATTGTTGAGGGCACATAGCCTTTATGGTCTTTAAAACTTGTATCTCTTCTATGAAGGCTCTTACAGCTTCTCGTCTCGCACACCTGCTGCAACGAGCACAGGGGTAGGCCCAGTATGAAGTCTCTTCTATGGAAGTTGGGTATGGGAATATATTTTCTATATTTGTGCCCATACGTATTAACTCCAAATGCTTATTTTAATGTTTTGGCATCCTTTACAAGTATAAATCTCTCTTTATATATATATATATATATATATATATATATATATATATATATATATATATATATATATATACAGGCGGCCCTCGATTAACAGCAGGGGTTCCGTTCCTGGCCGCCGACGCCAAGCGATTTTCGACGCTGAGCGATTTTAAAGCCTACGGCCACCGCACACCTTCTTTCGAAACTCTAGACCAGTCACAGGTGCCGTAATCCCACAAGGCGCAATAAGTAAAATTATATTTATGCAGTATAGTACTATAGAATTTACTGTACAGTACATATGGGTGTCTAGAGTATGTAAAGATATAATAAAGTTTATACAGTGTACAGGTAGCTGTAGTGTTCAGGTTAGTCCGATTTTATGAGAGATCAAATTACAATGGCCTAACTTTATCCATCTTCTAGTTACATAAGTTCAATAACAGCAAAAGAGAATGATGAAAGTATGGTTTTAACGCTATACTCGTTGCGTGAACGTGTACAGCCATGAACAACCGAACGAGAAACGACTTTTTTTTTTCTAAGTACAACCAAACTGGATAACATCCGTTTGACTTGTATTTCAATTATCGTACTACAGTACAACATTACCGTAGTTGTTTATAAATGGCGTTATGTATAGAATAGAACTGAGATATCTTAATGTAATAACTTTATTCGCTATAGATCAGAGATCAATATAGATTAAAGATCAATCGGGAAATATACTGTTAAATTTAAATCTAGTTATAACTGAAGCTGAGAAAACTGTTCAAGCTGCTAATGACTATTATCGTACATCGGCAACAAGGATAAAACCAGTAACCGTATGCCATCAAACACAACCATAGATAAAATTAGGATAAAATCATTTTAATCAGAACTACTGTGCTTGAAAGAACACATTTTACTGTTGGTTTCATGCCGATATAAGATATATAACGTAAAGTTCGTATTACGATGATATAAAGGATTATTGCGAACGGAATCACGTAATTTTTTACGCAATAAACATGCCGCCAACATAATCTGTTAACGAAAAAAAAGTAGTTCACATTCACTAAATATTTCCACCTAAAAACACGCTGTATAAGGAAAAATAACTTTGTCTCATATAAGTCAAGTATGTAGATATTCGTTTATGCTAACTAGAAGCAAGAGCATTCGCTCAGAATTGCGTTATGGTGAAACAAACTCGTATTCATCAGCTGATTTCAAACCACAACATTGGCCGCTCCACGGAATACTGGCTTAAATTTGCCGTAGTATTTTAAAATACAATAATATGAGAATACATACAATATTCTTGAATACAGTGAAATAATGTAACTTTTTAAAGGATTTATCGAAAAGATGCATAATTAATATAACACAATGCATTTTTCGGAACTGGCGGACAAGAACGAACATGAAAAAACATCCCTTGACAACGTGGAGCGTAGTTACAAAGGCTGCCTTCTTTTGTATCTTATTTCTGTACAAAAATGAAAATACCTTTACGTAATATCTTTTCATACACATTTTTAACATAAAAGCATAAACATTTAAGAAATCGACACATCGATCGCTAATTTGCACTCTTTTTAACTAGATATTTTTGGAAGAGCGGCAGACGGCGGCATACAAGAACGAACTTGAAAAAATATCGTAGGCGATAACTTGAAGGGCAGTTTCAAAAGCTGCCTTTTTATCATATATCTGCACAGAAATAAAAAATATCCTATTCGTAATACATTTTCATACACATTTTAACATAAAAGCATAAACATTTATAAAATCGACACATCGATCGCTAATTTTCGAAAGAGCGGCAGGCGGCGGCTCACAAGAAAGAACATGAAAAAACATTGTATTTGATAAAGTGAAGGGCAGTTTCAAAAGCTGCCTTTGTATCATATTTCTGTACAGAAATAAAAAATACCTTTCACGTAATGCATTTTCATACACACTTTAAACAAACGCATGAACATTTATAAATCGTACATCCATAGCTAAATTTGCACTTATGTAACTCGATATTTTCGGCATAGAACAGCGTCAGAGGCATATATTTTACCCTAATACCTACGTAATAACTCTCCATAAAATTTGTTAATATAATTTGCATAACCTTTATGGTCTGAACGGCATTTCTACAAATGTATGAACTCGTTAGACAACGGCGCTAGCGGCGCTGTTAACTGAAAAATTGTGCCGTAAAGATACCTTTAAAAGGCTTTATTTTTTTAATGAATATTTTTGACGACCGCCGTAAAACCGATTCGCCGTTGAGTGATTGCGCCGTTAACCGCGGGCCGCCTGTATGTATGTATATATAATATATAATATACAGTATATATATATATATATATATATATTATATATACATATATATGTGTGTGTGTGTGTGTGTGTGTGTATACATGTTAATTCGTTCTACCTCGGAATTGATATATTTTCATACATGTACCGAAGGGGAATTTTTAGTTGATAATAATTTCGTCCCCTCATGGGATCGAACCACTGTCCAGTGGACGGTACAAAATCAGGACGGACAGTGGCATTGGCCGAATTGATAACGTCACTGTCCATCCTGATTTTGTTCCCCCCCGTCCACTGGACAGTGGTTTCACCGACCCCATGAGGGGACGAAATTATTATCAACTAAAAATAAATTCCCTTCGGTACATATATGAAAATATATCAATTCCAAGGTAGAGCGAATTAGATATTAAAGGACATTTTTTGTAGCTCGAATTATATATATGAATTACAGTGATGTGATAATTATTCATATATATATATATATATATATATATATATATATATATATATATATATATATATACGTATATATCTATATATATATATATATATATATATATATATATATATATATATATATATATATATATATATATATATATATATATATATATATACATATACATATATACATATACATATATTATATACATATATATACATATCTATATATATATCCATATACATATATCTATATATATATATATATATATATATATATATATATATATATATATATATATATATATATATATATATATATATATATATATATATATATGTATGTATATATATATATATATCTATATACATATATATATATATATTCATATACATATATATATATATATATATATATATATATATATATATATATATATATATATGATGACGTCGGGCTTCGTTTTGTGGGATCTACCCGGCGTCTTCTCAGGGTCGGTGCACTTCCATCGGGGTTCGTTAGTTTTAGAACTGGGTGTAAGCTATCTAATCCAGAATCATCTTATATTAGGAAGAACACTATAATTTTAAAATTATTGGCCAAACAAGGGAACTCAACGAACTGTTGATTTTGGAAACTCTGAACACCAAACTACGAATTCCAACCTTAAACAACCATTCCTCTGCTGTCCCCTTGTTTTTAGCCTAATAATTTTGTCATTCCTTTTGCCTCTTGACGTTGTTTACTTTTAGTGTGTTTTTATCTATGATGCTGAAAGGTTAGTTAAGTGTTGAGCTGTTTTTTGGCTGTGGTTTTATGAATATATGACTTACTTTTTATTTGTATTTGTTGCTATTTTTATGTGTGTGTGTAATTTAGCAGAAATTTTTTAATGTTCTTCTCGTCATTTGTAAGTTGTTTGGTACTTCTGGTTCTGTGTTATCAAGTGTGTATGTAATTTAAGTGTGAGATTTGTAATTTTACCATTAAACTGTTTTAATTTTCAACTTTGGATCTTGTAATCAGCTCTTATTTTATGTTAATATATTTATACTTTTAGAAAACAAACCTGCCACAAAATCAGGTTAGCTTAGCAAGAAGAAGAATCACGGGACGGATGCAACAGTAACATATTAACGTAACACTCATTATGCAATGCGCGTGTGAATCGGGACGAAACTGAACAGAGAAGTGTAAGAAAATTCATATTTTCATAATTTTTTTTATTGAAAAAAAAATAACAATTTTTAAAAGTAAATTGTACTATTTTTTCCAACTATACTAACCTGAGGTCCTTTACATAAGGAATTACTTTCAGCGTAGGCTGGAATTACGGCCGTTATAGTTCTTGAACAAGATGGTTAGGCAATAACTACCATCTGGTAGGTGGGTAGACCTGCCTGACCAGATGAAAAATGCTCCACTTTGCCTTTCAGCTCAGGTTTCAGATTGAGGGGTGGCATAAGGTGGGCATGTATGTAAAGGACCCAAAGTTTGTATAGTTAGGAAAAATACAATTTACTTTCAAAAATTGTGATTTGTTCCTAAACGATATACAAACCCTTGGTCCTTTTACATAAGGAAGCCTCACTGATTGGTGGGAGGAATATGAGTGAGCCTCTAGAACTGACTGGGCTACTCCCTCCTGATACGGAGTATAGGAGTTGCATGATCAAGAGTTCAGAATTCTGGGCCTTTTCGAAATGAGTAAGGAATCATAACTCATCCGAAAAATGGGCTGTGAAGAAGTATTTAGAGTCAGAGGCATTAATGCAAAGTTTTGGGAAGGGTTTGCATTATTATCAGTATCCTTCCTCCCCTTGCTAGAGGAAGGAGTGGGATTGGTTCTATGATTCTGATAAGAAACACAGAAAGGAAGCACTGTGTGTAAGCTTACCGCATCAATCGCCCAAGCAGCCTGTGAAAGTTCGAGTCCTATCCTATACCCAAAGGAAGAGGAGTGGAAGGACGAGGTGGGGAAGGTGGAGAGGCCAGTCACTCTCGCATCCTTCTTACCTCAAGAGCTGCACACCAAAGGCGAGATGCAACTTGTCCTCTTGAAGGAGCCGGGTAAGCAAACACAACCTGCAAGCATCCACCACCAGTCCAAGGAAATGAGGTTCCAAGGACCTGTGGGCAGGCCCAAAGGAAAAAATAAATATGGTCACAATGAGACCTTATCTATCTTCCTGTCCGACATATTCTTCGGAGTGATGACAAGTACCCATCCACTGGACTATCTAACTGCAGAGAAGTCTCTCACAATCTCGCAATACTCAGAGAGAAAGACATGTCATTGGACACTTCTGCAATGGCAGTCCGCAGCAGATAAAGACACCGACACTCCATGGTGGGTGTCGATCCTTATGGGTACAGCAACACGCCAATAGGACAAAGTAATGACTGATCTGGATCAACCAGTACAAAGTCCACAGCATAGCTCATGACGGTTTGGACTCTTCAACAGCTGTCGACTGACTGCGCTCAGTGTGAGCTGTCACGCATCCGAGATGTAGTCACATGACACTCGCCTTTTGAAGGGTTATGCCGAGAACAACCATACAAATCATCTATCTTGTTTGTCACTGATGTTGGGAGGCGAGATGATGATTCTCTCAAGGCATGCGCCCATCAGACAATAGTCAATTGCCTTCTAGAGACCGAGGTCCCTGATGGCAAGACAGAAGTTCTCATAGTAGTTGAATCTCAACTAAGGAGAAACAATACTATATGCTAGTGAAAGACAAAGGTGAAGCCGGACCTTCGTCTTCACAATTGAATCGAGAAGTAAACTCTCAAGATTCTGATCATAGAAAAAGTCCCATCGATGACACCAACCAGTGAAGACGGCTTTATTCCCTGTTATTTTACAGAAGACTGAAAAAGCTAAACCACTATTTCATTGCTGTTCGGTGAGAAGTAATGAAAACACAGGGATTGTACTGCTTGAAGAACTGCTTCTCATGGGCTGTATCAGGGAGGACATTTCTATTTACTTTGGAAGCAGAGCTGGCAGGGCGGGGAACAGGCAAAGTCTTCTGTTATTCATCTACAAAGAATAATTGCACGCCTACGAATTACGAGATGTATTTAGAAGACAAACTCAGATGTCTGAAGAAATCATTCTGCGTCATCGCAGCGGCAGGTGCGATGAAGCGGAAGACTAGGCTACAGACTTCTGTTACCGTGAGGTAAACAGAAAGATATTAATGAGTCTAGTGAGATATCTCTGTCTGAAAATTCTCGCAACAGCAAAAGGCGATGCAGTAGAGATGGTCATACACGTATGCGAGAATTCCAGCCAACCAGCGACCTAAGTCCGTGATTGCCAGGCAGAGATTCGATTCGGTAGTCAATCATCACTGAGGAGGAGAGACAAAACGCGACCGAAGAACTATCTCAGAGAGCCAGGCAGGACCGGCTGTGACAGGCAGGCCTGGCCGGCAGCCCGTACACTGCTAGCTCTTTTTCACTTGTCAGTTCCGAGTTGCCAGATAATCCATTCCATGAAGGAATGCATTCGGCTAGAGCCATCGAGCACAAGAAAATACGCTGAAGCATTTGCATTTAACTGAAATGGATTTCGGTAAATGGAAACGCTGTGGTATTGATATTGTAAGCAATACCACAAGTATCTCAAAATCGAAACTGGTAACTCCTGGGAGGCTTGCAAGGCAGTCCCGAGCTGTAGTTCAATTGAGAAGATACTATTCGTCTCGGTCACAACCCGTAGAGTTAACTACAGTATGTGTCTACACCTTGGACAGTTCAACTGATAACAGAAGCATGTCGCGAGGGAAATATACGTAGTACGTATATTTGTAGGTTCCTGTACATAGACCTCCAGCCTAAATTTAATCCATTCGAGGAAAACATGAAAAGGACTGGAAGCTGACATCCTGTTCATTTCTAATGAAGAGAGCGAAGGTGAAGTTTCAAAGGAAGACTTCTATGGTGATAACAGGATATGGAAGACGATTAGTTCAAGCCGAACTAATCGTCTTCGGTATCCTCTATTATTTCCCTGTTTCATTCTGGTATAAACCAAGAAGTAAAGGGAAAAAAAGAGAGGAGGATTGAATGTTATTGCCAGTTCTTCTCTATCCCGGGGTTGACCACCTACTGAGGCAATGGACCATCAGGTCCATCCAGGCTGAGCACCTCCCGAGATATTCTTCCTTTGAACGCTAGAAATTCCAGGAATTCGAGCATTCGGCGAGATTCCTGATTATCGTAGTAACAATTATCCAGGATTCTCATCTTGCCCACTCTGGATGTGGCTTCGCCCAAGTGTTTGCAGATCGTAGACCAAAACACTCGGAGAGTGCTAGAAACTCCAAAGAATTTTAAGCGCTTGGTGAAACCCCCCCGAATTTAGTCAGACAATCATCACCCCCCCGAATTTAGTCAGACAATCATCACCCCCACCCCCGAATTTAGTAAGACAATCATCGGTGTTGTCCACCCGATTCCCATAGAAATCAACGGAATGAGCAAGATCCTTCCTCAACGACGGAGACTTACGTCCGGTAGGACCCGAAGGTCCCTCCAGGAACGCAGTCACCGACGCGGAATCCTACAGAGAACGTTCTGCAGGATACCCCCCCCATTCCCATCGCAGCCATAGGAACAGGGGGAATGGGGAAGGAAGATTGGATGCTCTTGCTCGCCTTGCCAGCGGAACAAGTAGTCGGAGAAGCAAGTTACGGGCAGCCATCAACCTGCGGTGACGGCCGCTCCAAGTCTGGAGAAAACGTTTTCCCAAGGAGGGTTACAAACTCATACTGTAAGCGAAATGTCTGCCGCCACCGTGACCGTCATCTGGGTGGGGCTGAGCGTGCACCTGACAGGAGAGAGCCAATACCATCCTCCAACACGTCCCAGTTCTCGTCGAGGTCAAAACCTCTCAAGAGGACCGAAGGGGAAGCCCACACCAGTTGAGGGGACAGGTGAGGGAGACCTGACGCTCCTACCTTGCCTACTAGCGGAACCAGTAGGCTGGGAGGACTGCAGGCGATCACCAACCCACGGTGGTGATAGAGCTGCAGGTCTGGACCAGCGGTCTCCATGCGGAGAAGTGCTGGACCAAGGACGGAGCGTCAGTCTCGTGTGTTAGGGGAGCTGTTACGAGCGCTCCTACCCTGCCTACCAGCAGAACCAGTAAGCTGGGAGGACTGCAGGCGATCACCAACCCATGGTGGCGATCGAGCTGCAGGTCTGGACCAGCGGTCTCCTTGTGGAGAAGTGCTGGACCGAGGACGTTAGAGTAGGTCTCGTGCATCAGGGGAGCTGCTACAAGAGCTCCTTCCCTGCCTACCAGCAGAACCGGTAGGCTGGGAGGACTGCAGGCAATCGCCAACCCACAGTGGCAATCGAGCTGCATGGTCTGGACCAGCGGTCTCCTTCGCGGAGAAGCGTTGGACCGAGGACAGCAGCGTCGGTCTCGTGCATCAGGGGAGCTACTGCCAGTCATGCAAGCCGTCTGGTCCCGGTGGGAGCAATTGTCGGGTGACTGGTAGTGTCCACTAACGAGGTGAGAGTGAGCACCGTCCTTTCAATACGCCACGGCACCAGGTCCAGCCAAAGCTGGACCCGATGACCAGGCCCAGCTGGACCAGGTTTACCGTCCTCTTGACGCGCCACGGTACCAGGTCCAGACGAGGCTAGACCATGGTCCAGGCGAGGCTGGACCCGGTGACCAGGGAGGACCTCTTCCCAGCCTCGTACATGAACGGTCTGGTGGGAACGTCACGTAAAACCCTGGGTACCAGACGATCGCCGGTCGGGCGAGAGTCACCTGAGCAACTCTTACCATCCTTCCACTCCGTGCCTGGGTCCTGACACGGCGAGCGTACTCAGCAGTCTGGACCTTGGCTGCATGGTCACCCGTAGATGACTGTACACTCAGTGATGGTTCCTGGTCCGGAGGTGGAACCTCTGGAGCCGGGAGCAGAGGTACAGTGGCATCCAGTACCCTTACGGTCCCTGTCTTCTTCTTCCCTGGGGAAGGAGAGACGGGACCCCGTTCCCGGAGGAATGGGAGGACCATCGAAAGACACACCAGTCTCACCGGAGCAAGACAGACCCTTAGAAGTCTCTGTGCGAGACTTCTTGGGGGTGGGGGACGAGGCCCCCTTCTTCTTCCTCAGCTGGGGGGCCTTAGAAGTCGAAGGGGAAGAGACGCTGAAGACGACAATGAAGAAGACGACAGAGAAGACGACGACACCTTCCTCTTCTTCCTGGACTTCCTCTTCGCCAGCTTCCTCAGGACAACCAACAGGTCCTCCATCCAGGTTGGTGGTTGGACAGTTGCAGTAGCAACACAGCCCAACTGGCACCTGTCCGGAGGGACCTGCAGAAGCAGCATTGGAGAGAACGCTTCTCGAGGAGGGTTATGAAACTCTTGCCTGGCAGGCGAAATGTCTGCCACCACCGAGACTGGTCGGTCGTGCAAACATGACCGTCATCTGGGTAGGGCTGAGCGTGCACCTGATAGGAGACAGCCAATACCGTCCTCCGACTCTTCCAAATCCTCGTCGAGGCCGAAACCTCTCAAGAGGGCTGGATGGGCAGCCTCCACCGGTCTCTGTGCGCACGGCCCCGCGGGAATGTCATGTCAAATCTGGGTACTGGACGATCGCTGCAAGAGAGATCGCCGGTCTGGCAAAAGTCAACTGAGCGACTCATCATCCTTTCCGCTCCATGCCAAGGTCCTGACATGGTGAGCGTACTCAGCAGTCTGGACCTTGGCTGCACGGTCACCCGTAGGTGACCATAACACCTCGGGTGACGCTCACAAGCGAGCGGCCAAGACGGTTCCCGGTCCAGAGGTGGAACATCTGGAGCCGGGATAGGAGGTACCAGCGGTGGCTGGTACCTCCATGGTCCCCGTCTTCTTCCCCCTGAGGAAGGAGAGACAGGCCCCGTTCCCGGAGGAACGGGAGGACCAGCGGAAGACCCACCTGTCTCACCGGAGTGAAACAGATCCTTAGAAGTCTCGTGACAAGACTTCTTAAGGGGGGAAGGTCACCTTCTCTTATATGGCAAAGCCTTAAAAATCGAAGGGATGGATCTCAAAGAGGAGGATGACAACACTTGATGATTACCTCCAAATTCTGCCAGACTTCTACCATCAGGAATAGATAAACATCACAGGGCATAACTCCAGGGTAGTAGTGGTAAATGAATTTGATTATCAACAGGGGATCAGTACACACACTCGAGGATCGGTATCACAACATGCTACGAGTCACAGGTACAATTCCAAGGTTAGGATAACCAATACGAAGAGCTATTCAGCCAATACTGCTGTAAACACAATCACCACTGTTAGTCTGTAAAATAAGGAAAAAATGATTAAAGTAATAAGGATACTCCTCTTGCATCCAAGGGCACCACCCTCCGAAGTGAGAGGAGATCCCCCAAACATCAACACCACACGCCCCTTCTTCTACCTTTGTCCGATAGTAAGTGAAAGGATGAGGAAGAGAAATTACCATAAAAACAAAACAAGGACAACCCTTTGAAGTTCCCCTTGGTAATTTCCAAGGGAAAGCGTAATTTTCGGATGAATACATGTCTCGTTACAGGATCAATATCACTCACGTTAAATAACATATTCTCGTTCCTCATGTTAAAGGGCGAAAGAATGTAAATAATATGTTGGCATACGTTTGCCGCCGACTCTTAACACAAGTAGAGAGGCGGCTATAAAGGCTATCACAAAAAAAGGGTTTCTATATTAATTGAATTTCATATGAATATCATACACCGTATATACATATTTATTTAAAAACAAAAATAAACCAAAAAGATCCCACTGGGAAAAAAGATCAACGACCAGTCAGCCAGAGCTCACAAACACACGTCTTCAACGGAAGACAGCTGAAAGCAAAGTGGAGTGTTTACATCCGGGCAGGCTAGCCTACCCGCCTGCCACACGGTAGTTACTGCCTAACCACCTTGTTCAAGAATTTAACGGCTGCAATTCCAGCTACGCCAAAAGTAATTCCTAGTGTAAAGGACCGAGGGTTTGTATATAATGTAGAAACAAGTAACTTTTTCTAAGTACCCAGTTGATCTCAACCCTGTCACAGAGGCCCGAGCTCCTGTAGTTCTTGAGATGGCTGCAGTGAGGCAGTGTACGTCACCCCGACCTTCTTGCAGGAATTTTAAAAATGACTGATCATACCTGAGGTTGACCCAGGTCAATCCCAAGGGAGATGGATTCATTTTGAAATGACCAATAAAAATGCATCTTGTGAATATGATTCACGCATTCACAGCCTCACCTGAAGAACATCGGTCTTTCCCTCATTAACCACCATCATGGGAAGTGTACATTTTATAGTTTTCCCATAAAGTGTCTCTGCAGACGAGTTTGATAATTATACTCATTTGTATATATCATTGTGATACAGTTTCTACACAACACCGACGAATTCATCAAGACGGGGAACATTATAATTGTTATGGACAATGATTTTGTTAGCCCGGACAACCCACATGTACAGTTGGACACAGGTTTCCCTGGTACACCTTCTTGAGGGACTTCGAAAAATTATATGGTAACAGTGTTTACTGAGGGGGATGGGGGGAGGACTCGTCCTCTCTTAGCAAGAGTTCCACCAATAAGCTCTTGAATTCTTTCAGTGGGAGGAGTCATTAGGTATGGTTGAAGAAAGACACACACACACACGGAGTAAAAGAAAAAAAAAGAAATCTGAGCAGGTTATATCGCTGTAACTAAGATTACTGTCTCACTTTTAATATAAGTTTGTTTATTAAGATTCCATTTAACTTTCGTCTAAGTCGTTATCTTACCACTGTGTCTGTTATTATATATCGGTCATATTCATTACGCAATACTTAAATTTGATAAAAATTCTAGTTATATTGGTATTGGAGAGAATCACGAACATCATAACAAGATATTTTAACCTTATCACGTAAGCGAAGTTTATAGTATCGGTTGCAGTGCGTGTCCTACCAATAATATAATACGAAGCTATAAAGAGAAGAGCAGCAGCACATCATTGAACATACCCAAAAAATCAGTGAACGTGTTGAAAGTGTCCGACACCTTAGCTCCTCTCTCTCTCTCTCTCTCATATTAGCTAATTTAAAGTGACATGTCATCTAGAAATACCACTGCGCTAAGTATGCAGTTTTGATGTCATCAACACCCTCCAATCTTGACTAAACTAATATATGCATATATATTTTTTCGGGGGGCGAGGGGAGTGGTGACGGGGATTGAGTTCTTGTTAAGCCGTCTTACAGGTTTTGGAATTCTAAAATGTAATTCAAACTGACGAGCTTCTTGCTTTTGCTGTACCGATGTCCTCATTCTGGCTTTACTACAACTGAAATGGGTGGGGGACTAGGGGTAAGGTGGGCCTGTTGCGACCCCGATGAGTGGACGAAGTACTAGATATGCTCGTGGATAGAGTGTATGGCTAACGAAAAGCTCCACTTGAAATATTTTCTTGTTTATCTTTAATGACTGTGTGTTTTTAGTGTTTATCCTAATATTATTATAGTACTGTAGATTTTCTGAATAAAACAACATTTACAAGAAGAAGGATTGGGTTAAACTCACTCTCCCTTGTAAATACATGGTTATTGACAAAATTATTATCTTTTGATTATAATATTACCCTTGTTTATAATTATTAATAAGTCTGTTATTAATGATTATAGAAACTCAACCTTATATCACTCGATCTTCAGTTATGTATTCTGCCGTGACTTCTGCTAGTAAAAGACCTTTCGTCACTGCATACGACTCGAGACCAAAATTCCATATCCTCCCCACAAACTGTTGAACAAAGGCAAGCCTATCAGCACAATGCCGTTCGGCGAGAAATTCCTTCCTGGCAGGAATTCTATGAGGTTTTCCTTTTCCATTTATTTACTGTTGTAGGGGAGACGTCAAGACGCTGTGCAACAGCACGTATTGAAAGCCCATTTTCTTGTAGAGCGACATTTGGAGACAATAACGAATACTACTAGCAGAGGACAGATAACCTATCAAAATTTATACAACACCTCAGTCTAGCCATGATTGCGTGACAAACTTGTTAGCGTGTAATAGGGGTGCTGTAGCAGTGATATCGTTATCACTGAACAAAGTGATATATTAAATCACACGATTAGTGGGACTGATTGATTGGTTGGCTGTTACTGGCATTGCAACATCTCAGGTCATTACTGTCATTGATAACGTTTAAAATTCTGTATGTCTTCATAATGAAAAATTGTTAATTGTCTGTTTGAAACACTGTTTTACTAAAGGTGGTGCTGTTCCTCTCTTACGTGAATTCCACTAATCCGCTTCAAGCTGTTTTAGTGTATAAGAGGTTGGAGGATGCAAACTTGTAATAATTATTAGTCCTCATAGATGAATAAACATTATCATAATGCAGGGGTTGTTACTTAGCATTACATTTCCCCAAACGATATATCATTATTTTCCCTGTTACAGTTCCTCGCTGGACGAGTGGTTTTCGCGCTCGGCTGCCAATTCGGTGGTCCGAAGTTTCAAATCCCGGCTCAGCCAACTCGGAATCAGAGGAATTTATTTCTGGTGATAGAAATAAATTCCTTTCTCGATATAGTGTGGTTCGGATCTCACAATAAACTGTAGGTCCCATTGCTAGGTGGCCAATTGGTTCCTAGCCACGAAAAAAATATCTAATCCTTCGGGCCAGCCCTAGGAGAGTTGTTAATAAGCTCAGTGGTCTGGTAAAACTAAGATATACTTTTTTCCCTGTTACGGAAAGCAACGCGTAAATTGTAAAAAAAATTCAGATTGTTTTCCTTCAGATAATACCAAGGAAACATTTACGAAGTGGCCAGGAGTGGCTTGTAACCGTAAACGTGTGGGCCTGGATTTCCTTACATGGTATATGTGATATCACCAAGACTGAAGGTTTTCATCAGTGAAAAATACGTTAATATTCTTCAGGATTTCTTCCTCCTTCACTTCATTACCAGCGGAATTATCCCTTTCCACTTAGTCCCGTCATTTTCATTCATGACAGCTGCCCCATCCATTCGTCGGCCAGAATAGTCCAGGAATGGTTTCAAGGTCGAGAGGATTTGAATTGGTTGACTGGCCAAATATGGGTGCAGACATGAACCCCATAGATCCCGAGAAAGGTTAAGTCGATTAAAGATTGAATAATTAATTCACAGGTGCCCCGAGAGAAGCGAGTGCGTGGAAAAATCACTGAATTTCTAATCAATTTTCTCCCTTGTATACATAAAAAAAAAATATTTTTGTTCCCATTATTTTTATGCTTATCCATTTCGTATGAAGTAGCTACTGTCGCATATCTTATGTAATATAAGAAGGTTAGGGGTAATTACGTTTGCTTTATGTCTATTACAATTAGAATCATAATTACCTGACCTGTTATCGAATTACAATTACAACTTCAATTACAAGATGGGGAACAATATCAAATACAATCTTTAGTATAATTTCACAATTTTAATATTTCAAAATTGTAATCACAGCTACAAATGCATATATAAAATTTATTACTCAATTACATTTCGCACACCCATTTCCTTAAAAAAATGCAGATAGTTGCAAAGTCTTTATAATTGAGTTTGGTGTCCTTTTACAGTCAATTTCTGCAACAATTGTAAGTTGTAACTTTTAATACCTTTAGTACAAATACAAAACAAACATATCTAAAATATTTTAGACCTGCAGAAATTATCATTAACATCCTATGATTTGCCTAAGTAAATTGTTAGTAAGTTTATTGTGTTGAAAATTATTATGCTGATTATAAAAAAAATAATACTGAAATACAAAACTCAAATATTGGAAAACATTTTCGCAAAACTTTGCACAAAAAAAGGAAATAAATGGAATAAAAATGGTTTTAGAATTCTCCGTTAATAATATAATAAATAAATTGGGTAACGACTCAAAACATCTCTCTATTGCATTTGGTTAAGATGAGTTCTCGAAAAGTAAGAGGGCTGCTCTAGGATAACAATTTAAAATGAAGTACTTTATCATTTGAACTTTTCAGTTACAATTACAATTACCATTAACCCTTAAACGCCGAATGGACGTATTAAACGTCGAGTCAAAATCTCCCCCGATTTCCGAATGGACGTACCATACGTCGGCTCAAAAAAGTTTTTTTAAAAATTTGCGGATAAATATTTATAGGCCTACCAGCCGAAAACTTTTGAATCACGCGCCTTGGGGGATGCTGAGAGTTCACGGATCAAGGCTTTGTTTTGTTTACAATCGTTACGCAGGCGCGCAAGTGCGAATTTCTTTTCTTATCGCACTAAAAAGTATCAGTGACACATCTCAAAAAATTATTTCGTCACTTTGACATAATTTTTGCACCATTTTAAATTATCCGTTACATGAAGTATTATATATGAAAATGTGCGCAATTTCATTTAGAATACAACAAAAAAATAGTCATGATTGTAACTTTTATCAGTTTTGAAATATTCCATATAAATAACGATAAGTGCCAAAATTTCAACCTTCGGTCAACTTTGACTCTACCGAAATGGTCAAAAAACGCAATTGTAAGCTAAAACGCTTATATTGTAGTAATATTCAACTATTTACCTTAATTTTTGCAACAAATTGGAAGTCTCTAGCACAATATTTTGATTTATGGTGAATTTATGAAAAAACTTTTTCCTTACGTCCGCGCGGTAACTCTTCCGAAAAAAATCATACATGCGATTGTGGTAATGTTTGCACCATTTTAAAATTAGCCGTTACATAAAGTTTTATATATGGAAATGTGCGCAATTTCATGCACAATATAACTAAAAACAACACATGGTTGTAGCTTTTATTCAGTTTTGAAATATTTTCATATAAAAAATGATAAGTTGACAAATTTTCAACCTTCGGTCAATTTTGACTCTACCGAAATGGTCGAAAAACGCAATTGTAAGCTAAAACTCTTATATTTTAGTAATATTCAATCATTTACCTTCATTTTGTAACAAATTGGAAGTCTCTAGCACAATATTTCGATTTATGGTGAATTTATGAAAAAAATAAAATTTTCCTTACGTCCGCGTGGTAACTCTTCCGAAAAAATCATACGTGCGATTGTGGTAATGTTTGCACCATTTTAAATTAGCCGTTACATAAAGTTTTATATATGAAAATGTGCGCAATTTCATGTAGAATACAACGAAAAATAATTGAATTTTGTAGCTTTTCTCTTTTTTGAAATATTTGCATATAAATCACGATAAATAGCAAAAAAAACCATGTTCGGTCAACTTTGACTCTACCGAAATGGTCGAAAAACGCAATTGTAGCTAAAACTCTTATATTTTAGTAATATTCAATCATTTACCTTCATTTTGCAACAAATTGGAAGTCTCTAGCACAATATTCGATTTATGGTGAATTTATGAAAAAAACTTTCCTTCCCTCCGCGCGCGGATTCTCCGCCATAAAATCTCGAATTGCGTAGGCTACATCGAATTCTCGGAAAATTTGCTCCGTTTCATCCATATTAGGCATTTCATAGAATTTTATATATGAAAATGTGCTGCACTTTCATGTAAACATTAAAAGGGAAAAATATTTGAAGGTTTGTAGCTTTTCTCATTTTCGAAATATTTGCATATAAATCACGATAAATAGAAAAAAAAAAACCACGTTCGGTCAACTTTGACTCTACCGAAGTGGTCGAAAAACGCAATTGTAAGCTAAAATTCTTACAGTATCGTAATATTCAATCATTTGTATTCATTTTGAAACAAATTGGAAGTCTCTAGAACAATATTGAGATTTATGGTGAATTTTTGAAAAAAAAATATTTGTTTTACGTCCGCACGTTACGAATTCATACATCATTTTGTGATAATATTTTTTCCGGTGCTGCTTTTATTGTTTTAAAATGTATTATATATCAAAATGATTGCAATTTAGTGTACAATACAAACGAAAAAAAAAAAGAAACTCGTTAGCTTTTACCGTTTTTTTGCACTTTTTTTTTTCGCTACCATATATCGCATTATTTACATATTATAATGATATTATTTTCATTTCTCGATGATTGCATACTAAACTTCAGGCAATGACAAAAAAAGGAGCCAAAATTGAACTCTTAATCTTCAAAACTAAGCGCGCTGTGATTTTTTGAAAAAATTATTTTTTCCGCTTCCGCGCGTCACTCCTCAAAACCGGCTCCGGAATTCGGGGAGTTTTTTATTTTTACCGCTTTGGTGTTTAAGGGTTAAGTATAAATAAAAAACAAACGCAATTACAGTTAACTTCAAAACGTGTAATTAAAAACATTTCAGGTAAATGACAATTACTCCAAGCCTGAATAAAAGGTAATGTTTAATTGTAATTGTTAAAGCTCTCTTACTGTGGGTTTCACAGACAGTGCAGTCACGTTTTTGGTCAATAACACTGTAATGAAGACTGGTATCAGTACGAGATTTTGCTAAAATTTTTCGCTGTAATCAAGGCTTTAACCCTAATGAATGTCCGGTAAAAATGCTCAATTTATTTGTAACACAGAGCAACTATAACCAGTTACCTATTCAAACCAATCTGTAGGCAATAGGCGGCTCTCTCTTGCTAAAAAAAAAAGTTGAAAAGTTGCGTGACAAACGGATTCCTGCTACCATGCCGACAGTTATGTTCCGGCCATCTCTTCTTCACCTTCGTAATACAAGCATATGGCTGATGCCCTGAGTCCAAATGAAGATTGCGAAGGAGGTAACCAAACACAAGTATAACAGTAGCTTTACCATCAATCACAGTGTCTATCGTTCTACTACCCCACCATACATGCAGATATCTCTCACTCTAATCATTATAATCATTTACCCTCCTAACCCAAGTCAATGTCACTAAAAGAAAGAAAAAAAAATTTGACCTCAGATAAAAATAGTAATAGCTACAATTACTACTACTGCTGCTGATGCTAAGAATATAGTAAAAAAAATGTTATATTACTGGTTATTATTATTAATAATTAATTAATATTGTTCCCTTGTTTTCAAACGTAGACCAAAAGTAATATATCCATGCCTAAGGTAAGGTAGTGCGGTACGGAATTTGGCGACATTTTTCCATACCTGAACAGTACCGTCCCGTACTTTGGCAAAATTGTCATTGCGTAATTCCGTACCGTACACATAGGCTAAATATCAACCGTACCGTACTGTACCGTAATGCCAGCAACCGAGTGAATCGTTAGATATAAACAACATTGTAAATTATTATTAGATTAGATAGATGGATAGATAAAAAAATCGTACAAAATATACTTAAACTGAAGTAACATTCACAGAGAGAGAGAGAGAGTGAGAAAGAGAAGGGAGAGGAAGGGGGTGGAGTGGGGGTGGAGGGAGAGGGTAGGCGAAGTTTTTTTTTATACTGTTGTGTTCATACCCATTTCTGGCTAATCGAGCCCTTTGCCTCTTCGTACAGGACAAGTGTCTATTCTTTATAATTTGTTTCATGATTCTCTTATAAATTACGGTACTGGTGTAGTACACTACAGCAAAATCTCGTACTCATACGAATCTTAGGTACAGAGAAATAGGTTAGAGAATTCGCGAACACTTTTACCGAGCTCATTTTACGAAGCAGTGCTCAACGAGTATTCAGTTCTCAGTGTAATTATTAACAGGAACAATAATTACGTGAGCATATTATATTTAACAGTAGTGTCTTTATTTCATACCATGGTGATTATGATCCCTATTGGCTAATTCTACAATCAAGGAATGATGTAATGATATATGAAGCATGGTATTGTTTTACTCGACTCGAAACACAGTCTGAATCCCAACGGAGGTGAGGTCGTCAGCAGGATTTTTAAATAGGTCAGACTTCATAACCACTCACATTGAATAGAAGGGACAATTCTGGCGCTGCGAGGACGAATTGTCACTTTACGCGACAATGCTCGTATCGAGAAGCCATTGCAAGTGATGTTGGTGTTGTCCCCACCACGGTACAGTTGTGGATAAGAGGTGGGAGGAGAGTGGGAACTTGAACAATTCCAACACCACAGTAATAATATTTCAGGTGCCCACCTTCATAATTCCACACCGGTGGGTGGTTGGCCCTTGCCAACCTCAACCATGAACAAAGTTAGATAGTCGATTGAGTTGTCTCGGTAAAATTAGCCTATAAGAGCATTTTATTTGTGCCCACCCGTCACAGTCATTGTTTACTAAATTATGATCAATCCATCGAGTACAAAATTCGAAGAATCTAGAATTGATTGCGATGTTATATAAATTATAAGTTAAACATTTAAGATATGTTCTCTTAGCTAGGCCAGGGAGTCCACGGAAAACCACCCCAGCTGAGGTTGACACCATCATCAGAGCGGCTCGAGAGCAAACCCTTAACCAACGCCATAGTCATTCATGAAGACCTTGGATTAGAGTGTCATCGATGACGCAGACTCCACGCTGCTGGGATTCATCACAGAACTCCAGTGACGAAGGAGCTCCTGACGGAGCGACATAAGGCGGGAAGGCTTGATTTTCCCCGACGTCATGCTGATAAGGGTTTGGACTTTTGGGGCAGGGTCATCTTTACTGACGAGAAGTGCTTCTCGTCCACATCGCATGGGAAGCTGCATTGTTGGCGAACAAATAGAACTCTGTATGATAAGCAAAATCATTACTTGCATCAATTATCAATTGCATTCTTCTTTATATTAATTATTAATCTTCAGATTTTGTTCCACGGAAGTGGACTGTCAAAATATATAATGCCATTTCTGAGATGAATATTAAGTAAGGAACAGTGGCATCATTTGCTCTTTTTCCTCAAATATAATATATTAAAAAAATAATTACAATAGAATTCTTTCAGTGTTGTTCATCACTGAGAATTTAAATTCTCCAAAGGTATATATATATAAATATAAATATATATATATACAATATTGAGAGTATTGGAGTAAACTTTCCTACTTACTCAGGCCCCACATGTTTTCGATGTCTTCCTAATCACTGTTTCTTGTTAACAGCATTGAATTATAGAACTGATTGACTCGCCGAGCACTGTTTTCATACAGTGAGGTCGGTAACAGTATTGGCAAATTGCCTTACCTGTATACTTTGTTCACTGTGGTGTGGCCGATACAGATATGATACTTCGCCACTTATTTTCGCTTATTAGCTTCTTGGATCTATTAAAATAGTTTCCATTATTTGAAATGTAATTGCTTTATCCCTCCACTGATATTTTCAAAGTATCTTTGGTTAAAAACCTAAGTTTTATGAACACGAGTAAAAATGTGGCATATTTTTTGGCCGTCTTTGTCCGTTTTCTGAGTATATGGGTCATATGCTCTGTGGGACATTTTAAAAGGTAACTGTCAATTCAGTAGATGATACTCTATGTCAGCCACTATAAGGAAAGCCCAAACGACTTTACCTATCACCTGAGGTCAACGAAATTTATAGTCTATAATATATCAGTGCATACATAATTTTAGAAAAAACAACAGTGACCCCTTTAAAAGGTTCAACCCACGTCCATTATGACGTGTTCGCAAGGAAGTCGTCCCACACATGTGTTTACGTCATGTGATGTTCTTAAGTTTTTTAATTTTGTGCGCCTTCATAGCTTATTGTATCGATATTGGTTCTGTACTACTTAGCGCCTTATTAGAGATCTTGCTGGCCGTTTGCACTGCTCGTCTTCCATTTGTATGAACTGGCGCGGGGAGGGAGGTAAGGGTGGCCTAGAGTTAGGAGGTTGTCAGAAACGTCAAACCAGCTAATCCTGTGTGGCAAAGGATTGGTGGCGATAATTTTTTGCCGCACACCTTCGATTTTGAAGATAGTATATCAGGAATAAAGTTTTTTTTATTCTATTTTCAATGATTCTATAATGGAACTTGACGTTAGAGAGATCCAATCGTTAATATTTCATGTTATGAAATGGGGTAATATATCAAGCGAACACTCAAGGGAACAAGAGTTTATGACATTACAGTATCAGAGATGAGAAATTTCTTTGCTTTGGTTATCTTATGGGTATTGTCAGGAAGGGTAATCTTCGATATATGGGTCACTGATCCTCCCATGAATCGCTAACTGCAATTATATTCATAACTGCATACTGAGCGCAGGGGTTTTCTTGTCACTAAGTTAACTAGTATAGCTGAGAGAGAGATATATAATAAGTTAGCTAGTATAAGAGAGAGAGAATAGAGAGAGAGGGGAGAGAGAAAGAAGGAGAGAGATCAGAGAGAGGATAGAGAGCTAAGTGTCGGAGACTCAACAAATTCATTGAATTTTTGGGTATATTCAATCATTTTGCTGCTGAGCTCTCTTTATAGCTTCCTATTGTAGAATTTGTAGGAAACGCACTGCAACCGATGCTGTAAACTTGGCTTACGTGATAAGGTTAAAATATCCTGTTATGATGTTCGTGATTTTCGGCAATACCAATATAACTTTAAAATGTTGATCAATTTTAAGTATTGTTTAATGAATATGACCGATATATAATGATCGACACGGTTGTAAGATAACGTCTTGGCCGAAAGTTAAATGGAACCTTAAACAAACTTATATTACAAGTGAGACAACAATCTTCATTACAACGATATAAACTGCTCAGATTTTTTTTTTACTCCGTGTGTGTGTGTCTCTTTCTCCAACCTTACCTAATAACTCCGCCCACCAAACGAACTCCAGAACTTATTGGTGGAACTCTTGTTAGCAGAGAAGGGGTTGTCCCCCCCAACTCCCTCAGTAAACACTGTCACCCCATGTAATTTTTCGAAGTCTCGCAAGACGGTGTACCAGGGAAACCTGTGTCCAACTGTACACACGAACACTATAGAATTGCAGTGGCATGTTCTTAAAAGGAGCGCACTACCGAGACACAGTACGCAGAGGGAACTTTATGAAAGCTTTTTTTCTACGTACAGCATTGAGAAGCGTACTTACAAGATGTTCCGTGTCCATTTCGGGGCGTTTTTAAATTAGTGTTTTGGTTAGTTCGAAGCCAGTACAGAAGCCCATGTTCGAAAAGATCTATCAGCCCTAAATGGGTACGTAGGTACATGCATGATACCACCATTTGTATGTAAAGTGGTAAGTCAGTCTGTGGTAACGTGCGCAGTGTTAAATGTTACAGTATGTAGGAAAATTATAGCCTAGGCTAGCCGTGGTCCTTTTGTATTTATAGGTGCCTAATTCTCAGTTGACCCTGAGCCTAGGTCGCGTGCAGCGAAACAATACTTTTTGCCAGAACAAACAAGTTTGCCAAGAATATTTAAACATGCGGATTTAGCCCAGGAAATGGGAAGTTTGTTTGTGAAACAAGCGATTCAGCAAACATTGAGATGGAGTCAATCTTCAAAACATTTTTAGTTGTAAGTAAAAATTTTGAAAGCGTCATGGGAGTAGTATGCACAGCGTTTGGTCAAACTTTTCATTACCCTCTGTTTAATCTTAAAATACTTTTGTATGTAGAGTAAAGGGTTAACCATAACAAATCCATAAACATGTACATTAATGTGTCTCTACACCGGGAATTGAGTTTCCATCATCATAAACGTTCAAGGCCGTTTCCCCACCCACCAACCCACCCACCCAAAAACCCCGGTTTCCCACAAGGGTCCTCCTTTTCCCTTTTGATGTTTTTATAATGGGAAAATATTCCTTTAATTGTTATTGATTTATTTAGGAATTGATTCATCATCCTCCTCTAATATCTTTACACTGCTATTGTAAGAGTGATTGGAACTGTAAAATGTTTTCGTTTTTGTTGTGGAAACGAGTGCGTGGCATTGTGGCCAGTCCCTTGTTTTTTTTTTTTTTTGCGCTTTGAGTTATGGGAGCGATGCCCTGAATCTTTTGTCTGCAGGATCACGAATGCTCTCGTGTGAGAAGGACGCAACCGGTCCACGTTTCATTTTTGGCTATTCTACCAAATTATTAATACAAATGATTATGTATCCCTTGCCAGGTAAGCTTTTAAAGTCGTAATCTTACCATTAGTTCATTAGTTGGAACAGATCACTATCATGAAAGAACAGTAGCAGACGAGAATTCAAGTGCAGAGTTGCCTACCCAGTCAAACCTGATTGCAATGCCTTAATGTGGAAAATTTTCCTTGTCGTGAAAGATGCTTCACGTTCATTAGTTGTCATGAGATTTTGCTGTGTTAGTTTGAGTTGTAACTTGGCATTTGATAGGGTTGTAAACGTTAAAAAAAGTAGTTATAAGTTTTGTTTGTATAAAGTTTTTGCAAATACAGTGGTACCTCGACATACGAAAGGCTCAACTTACGAAAAACTCGAGATACGAAAGCAAATACGAAAAATTTTACAGCTCTACATACGAAAAGTTTTCAAGATACGAAAGGTTGTTGCTGTAAAGTCCCGAGATTCGACCGGACACCGACAACAATTTTAAAAACTCCCGCGCCGCCAACTGAGTAAACTCGCCACCATCCTCCCGCTCTCCCATTGGTTCCTGATGCTAGTCATCCCATAAGGTCCCTGCTCTCCTATTGGTCAGCATCTACCCCTTGTGCTTTGAGTATTCTATTATTAAAAGGATGCTGTAAATTGAAAAAACTTATTATTCATGCAATACATTTAATAAAAAAAAACATTAGGTAAAGATAGAATAAAGAATAGAAATGAATGGTTATTATACTGTTTGGTAGTTTCAGTAGTTGAAGAGAGATAATGAAAATTTATGGCTTACTGTGTAAAGTGATTGCTTGGCGATTGTTCGATACTCGTAAGTGCTGGATGTGAAAAGAAGTTTAGAAGCTTTTTTTAGTTTGTTTATTATAGTTAATGGTTACTTAATAATTATTTGAAATGAGTACATGCAATACATTTAATAAAAAAATTGTGAATTAGATATCATAAAATATAAAATAAATCAGACTGCCAACAAATACGTATTTTTTAAAATTCTTCTTCTGTTTTATTATTACGTTACGTATACGTATGTTTCATTATAGCTGTCAGTAACTCGGTATCTCCATTAGGTAAAGATAGAATAAAGAATAGAAATTAATGGTTATTATACTGTTTGGTAGTTTCATTAGTTGAAGAGAGATACTAATGAAAATTTATGGCTTACTGTGTGCTAGGAAAAATGATTGTTTTTGGCGTTCGTTTCGATACTCGTAGACGGGTGAGAGCTGAATGTAAACAATCGATTGTAAGGTTTTTTTTTTGTTTGTTTGTGTATCATAGTTAATGATTAATTAATAATTATTTGAAATGAGTACATACTGATTATTTATACATTTTATTGGCATATTCTAAGCTTTTAGCGCTTAGGTTTAGATGTCAGAATCATAGGGACTAGGCTACAGTAGCAACCGCTACATAGGCTAGGCTTATTGCTAACGGACATATGCTAAAGTCCTAATATATCAGTAAAAAATGGGGTTGAACATTACATGCAGTTGAATATTACTCAAGTATGTACAGTATTTTACCTTTTTGGAGTCATATTTCTTCCGTTGGATCGGCGTCGTAACCCTAGAACATGTGTTTTAGGCCTGGAAATATAATTTAACTGGGGTGATTTTGGAGGACTTGGAATGGATTAGCCATTTTAAACATGTAAAATTTGGTCCAAGATACGAAAACTTCATGATACGAAGGGCGCCTCGGAACGGATTAATTTCGTATCGCGAGGTACTACTGTAATAAATACATGTTTAGGAACAGATAATTACATATCTGTAAATAGAATCCATGACCTGAGGGGTCATTGGTGCATTAGAGTGTTCCTACGTGACTAAGACAAATCTAGATCACGCTATGCAATGCCTGCAGTAGCCTGGTTTAAGTTTTGTTTGAAAACATCATCATTTTATATCTTTGTCAACTATTCATAACACCTTCCATGGGAAGCGGTTGACCCTGTTAACCTGCGCCGGAAACTTGTAACTTCCGAGCCGGCGGACTACGTATGTTTTTATGTGAATCGCTTGAGATAGCTAATGTATCGCTATCAAACGTGATGCTCTAACAATTCAGTTCATTTCTAGTGATCAAACGGAACGGTCTCACGACCGAACTGTCTATCTTGTTATGGAGTTCAGAAATAAAGTTGTTGACTGTTATCAACTTATCCGTTTGAATCATCTCCTTTATTCTAAGAAGAACCACTCTACTAAGATACCACATAGGAGAGAAGAAAAGAAGGAACCTTAGTAATGCTTACGAACGACAGTCGTAAGAAAAGACAAACAGTCTTTCGCAAAAGCAAAATGAACAACAATGGTGGCAGCATCTAAGAAGACTAACATTAACAAGAACCATATCAGCCGGACCGAAGAACTTGAAACATCAACTTCCAGCTTTAAGTCAATATTAAACTGAGGAAACGGGATCTTCAATCAACACAACTGTAAACATTCTATGAAGACGAAGATATGTCCTTCATCGAGAAGAATACAAGCATCAACATCGACGATTGAGTGACTGTTATCACATATCTCCAAGAATCAAAACTCGGACGCGGAGCAGCATCGAACATCAACAGAAAGAAGAAACAAACAAATAAAGGAAACAACGCGTGATCACAAGCAAGGACGTGGAGAGTAGGCCAAGAGGCTGTGACGTCATCAAGACTTGGACCTCTTCATGCAACGCGAGGACGAGAGGAGACTGTGACATCATCACGACTTCCGACGCGAGAGAGAGAGAAACTGTGACGTCATCGGATGTCAACAATCCTTCCCCATATAAACCAGAGCTAAGTAGAATTTTATCTATTCAGGTTTTTTCTCAGTGAAGTGTTGTTCATCAGGAGTCGATCATCCAGTATTCTGGGGGTGAGTTATATAGTCTTAATCTTCATTCATTACAGTAATCAATCTCAACTACGAGTTCTCGCCCGCAGACTTTTTTTTTTCTCGTTGTTGCTAATCGATTTCTTTCAGGAGTTCTCCGTATAATATCTTTATCAAATTATCTGTACTTATATTATCTTTTTTCGTGGGTTTTTCCTATTACTTGCAACACATTTATACAGTAATATTGCATATGCGTTTTACGTAGTGGTCGAGTGTATTCTTATAGATATTTTGATAGGACCGCAAGGAATAGGAGTGATAAGAAAAAAGTAAAAGTGAACATGGCAACTACTGCGGCTGGCAACCCGAATGTTGTGACGCTCGTAAGCGCGAGGTCAGCAATTGTCCCTTTTCAAGGTCGGGTCAATGGGTTCCGCCTCAAAATGTTGAGGCATGGATCTCATCTGTAGACGCTCATTTAAATGCAAAAAGCATCACAGACCCGGAGCTGTACAATTAGGAAGCCAAAAGCTTCATAGACTTTGCTAAAGGAGACGCAAGTGCATATCTAAGAGGTGTCTTTCCAAGAGGCGGCTACATGGGACGAGTTCAAAATTAGGTTACATGCCGTGTATGGCGGTGAAGAGGCTTTAGATGTAGTATTGGCTTTAAGAAATATCCTTAACCAAGCCTCTATGACTCAGCTTAATGTTTTCCGATACCTTTGTTATCGTTGTACAAAACATTAATATGTATCCCGCAGTAATTATCGGATACCTGTCTATGGGCACTCAAAATATTACCTTAGCCCCTGCAAAACACGGCGTGTATATCAAAGGAAAATTCTATAAGTCTTCTAATACCCTAAAATCAGTTTTAGATAATAAGGAGACAGAAAGTGTAGTCACATATATTGAAGAACCAATCACTTGTCTCATAAACCAAGAAATAATCCATGCGACCCAACAGAATTCTCGCTCACCCGTAATATCAGCTTGCACGCAAACTCTCGAGCCGACCGTAAAACTTCGAACATTATTAGTGCGTGTAAAGAAAACCTTGCCGGGATCTGAAATGTTAATCCTTTCCGACACTCTGAAAACACACGGATTATCCGTCACACAAGCCGTTTATACAGTCGGCTCACAACAACATGTAACATCGAAGTCTGTAATCATTTTAATACCACTTTAGTAATCCACAAAATCAACATATCTTGGATGTGGAAGTTTATAAACATCGCATTCTTACCGTAGCTGAGATCAATCACGCTCAATCAGTTGCGGATGAATCCCTTTGCAATCTATAAAAAATAAAATCAATAAGGAACATTCAAGAAGAAGAAATTCAGCAGAAATTTTGAATCTTTTAACTGAATATCATGATGTTTTTTCCACTACGGATGGAACCTTAGGAAAAACGGATTGTCATCGAGCATCAAAAATAAGGCTAAAGGACAAACAGAAAGTAATTTATGTACCTTCGTACAGACTTCCTATGAAATTTCAGAATGAGATAACTGAGGAAGTAGGTAAAATGCTAAAAGAAGGAGTCATTAGGATATCAAACAGCCCTTATAATTTTCCGTTAATAGTAGTACCGAAAAAAAAGATCAAACTTGGCGGATATGCGTCGATTTTCGTCGCTTAAATGAGGAAACAATCCCTGACAGATTACCAGTGCCATGTACTGACGATATTCTATCTCTACTAGGTCATAACAAATATTTTACCAGTTTGGACTTACTAAAAGGCTTCCATCAGATTCCGTTGGAAACAAGAGAGTATCCCATACACTGCCTTCAGCACAGCCAGGGGACATTATGAATTTTTGCGTATGCCTTTTGGTTTACGTTGTGCTCCTATAACTTTTACTAAAATGATAAACATTGTGTTTGGAGACTTGTTAGGAGATATCCTACATGCCTATATGGACGACCTAGTAATCTTTTCTAATACCTTAGAAGAACATCTACGTAAATTAGAGTTAGTGCTACAAAGACTAAGGCAGCATAACCTAGGGTAAAGATAAGTAAGTGTGAATTTTTAAAAACAGAACTAGTCTATTTAGGTTTCACAGTGTCTAGTCAAGGTCTTAAAGTAGTCCATGATAAGGTATCGGCTATCCGTAACTTCCGATACCTACAAACATCAAGGGAATACAGCAATTTTCTAGGGTGTAGCGGGTATTATAGGAGGTTCATTAGGAACTACTCCATCATAGCCGCTCCCCTAACCGATCTTATAAAGAAGGGCGTAGATTTCATATGGTCTGAAAAAACACTCAACAGGCGTTCGATAAATTGAAAGATGAACTGTGTAGTTCTCCTATCTTGAAATTTTCCTGACTTCGGTAAGGAATTCTTTATTGCAACAGACGCCTCAGACCTAGGAGTAGGTGGTGTATTGCTTCAACAATATGATAAACAGTTTTTTCCTATAGCTTTTTATTCACGTAAACTGAGACCTTCCAAAGTAAATATGCAGTAATAGACAAGGAAGGGCTCGCTATTGTTAATTCACTAGTGCATTTTAAGTTCATAATATACGATTATCCCGTCAAGGTTCTCACTGATCATAAGCCCCTAACCGACTTCTTTAAAGGCTTTAGTCATAGCCCTAAGCGAACTCGGTGGCACATGATCATCCAAGACTTTGGCGCGAGGATCGGGTATTTACCTGGGAAAGCAAATATCATTGCTGACGCATTATCACGCAACCCCTCTTCATCTTGTACAGAGCCATTAGCTGAATTAATAGATATCTCAACCTCCACGCCCATTAGTTAAAAACTATATCTGAACAGGAAGATCTGGGCTGGAGTGCTGAACTATTACAGACGGAACAAAGAAAAGATCAGCAAATAGAAAAATCATAAATGCGTTAAACAGAAATCCGAAGAAAAGGAATATATAAAGTATAAGCAGCAGAATTATATAATCAAAGATAATATCCGTGTAGATCCGTGACGAGGAAAACCCGCCACACACCACAGTTGAATACAACCAGGTGGTGGTCCCACCTATCCTCACTCATACCCACTGTCTTAAAAGGGTTGCATGAAAATCCACTGCATGGACACCCGGGTTTTTTTCCATAATGTCACAGAAAGCCAAGTCTTTATATTATTGGCATACGATGCTTACAGGTATAAAAAAGCACATAGCAAATTGTCGCACTTGTCAAGAATACAAAGGGCACGCGAAGACACCTGTCAGCCTAGGGGCTTACCCCGTGCCAAATCAACCCCTTGAAAGGTAGTACTTAGATTTATTAACAGGGTTTTACGTGTCAGACAGAGGAAATAAGCACCTCCTAGTAATCATAGATGCCTTGACTCGATATACAGAACTGATAGCGCTTAAAAAAAAAACAAAAACCGCTGTCGAGTGCGCTAGAAAGTTTTACCGAGTGCTACATTTGTAAACATGGAATTCCACACACAATCATATCTGACTCTGGCTGGGAGTTCAATAATCATTTCCTTAACTCCTTGTGCGAATTCCTTTGGCATAAAGAAAATCAATACCATGATCTATCACCCAGAGTCTAATATGCTAGTGGAAAGGGCAAATCGTAAGGTTTTAAACATTTTAAGGGTCACCTTAGGGGGGGGGGGGGCAGACCCCACTGGAACATTGCATACCTGAGGTACTAAGCACACTTAATCACTCATATCATGTGTCTATTAAAATGACACCGCACGAGGCACTATAAACGGGTAGTCCCAGCTAGAACACCTTTCCATGTATTAACGCCAACAACCAATTTATCAAATCCTCTAAAGGATGGTTATGGATGCATGCATAAGTCGATATAATATACTTCGTAAGAATCTAGAAGAAGCACAAATTATAATGAAAAGAAATCATGATATAATAGCTAAGCCAACTAGAACATATGCCCGTGGGTGATAAGGTATACATACAAGTATACGTACGTAAAGGACTAAATTACAAACTGACACCTAAGTTTGAAGGCCCGTTTAAACATTTTAGAAACATTAACGGCCAATAGATTTAGGGTTCAAAATGTATCCCAACCCACTGATATGAGAATAGTTCCATTGGCACATATCAGAATCTAAAGAAAGGTAGATGGAGTGAGGGAAAAATGGTTGTATTTATGAAACTTGTATAATAATTTATATATATATATATATATATATATATCATATATTATATATACTATATATATATATATATATATATATATATATATATCATATTTGTATGTAAACATATTCTTTAACATGAGTATTACATATATTGTACTCATTGCAGGTTTCCAAAATGAATCTGTTATTGTTGGGAGTGATACTGTTTGTTCAGACATCTTTGTTGTATGGAAAGAGCGCTAAGACGAAAGAAATAGAATTTAATCATGGCTCGATTATCGAAAGAACCCAGGACATTTTTATTGTATCGAGTAATATAGTCATAGTGGACATGCAAGCTATCTTTTTGTCCTGAAGATGACGTCCTTAACCTAAAGAATGACCTGTTGAGGTTTGCTGTTTCGTTGAGGGACATGCACCAACGTCATTTTCATGCTAACTCAGAGATTTCGCTAGCTCAAACCCTAAGCGTCGCGGAAATGTTATCTTACGACGTGCAAAATAAAACCGCTGAGGCAGAGGAACTTGCTCGGGACTTGCTGATGTGGTCTGTGCGGCACAATACTCTCGAACGTCGCAACCCGCTTATTTTTGCTGGACTAAACATCTTGGGATCTGTTGCGAGTCTAGGCTTAGGAATTTCAAATCGCCTTAAGATAAATAATCAAAATAAAGAATTGAGTTTTGCAACACAAAACCGAATTAGCTTTGTCTGAACTTCGCAGCCAGTTATCCTCATCAATCAAATAATGAGTTTGGTGAACGAACATTCTAGTAATATCGATCAGATTATGGAAGTTCAACACTTGCTGGCTACGTTAGCTTATTATAGTTCGAAAATAGATCATATCCGTATCAAAATATCACATTTTATTGAGAAATCAAAGGACTATGTAGAAGCTATTACGTTAGCAACAAAAGGTGTGTTATCTCCACACCTTATGCCTATTAAAGATCTAACTTTAACTTTAGAGAACGGACGGGAGAAACTAGGTTATATTCCTTTATTAGACGCCCATAAAGTAGAGTTTTATTATAGCCTAATATCAGTCAGCGTTGAAAATTATAGGATTATGATCACTATTCCTTTTGATTCTTCCGATGCTTGGCAATCATACAAAATAGCACCGTTTCCAAACTTTCATGACGAATAACTCAAGTCCGGTAATATCCAATTTGACGGACCATGTTCTGATTTCTCCTGATAGGAAATCATTTACAGTCATTAAAGACTTAGATAAACTCCACTCACTGTTCAGAAGCCATGAATAATAAAGTTTGTACAGCTGACTCTTTTGAATTCTATCCTATATATATGGATTCATGTGAGTTAGGCATATTACTAAATGGCTCTCTCTCTCATGCACGCGAAGGTTGTCTGAGGAAACTTTATCCCTTTTACAGTAATAAGTTCAATTACAGAATGAATAAAGGCTCCTGGATCCGATATGGACAAGGACAGTTTTCAAGTCGAATGCCCGGACGGGACCACCGCCCATTCCCAAGTCTTTGTAGCAGCTGATGGCTGTACAGGGACATCTACAAACTACACCGTCAGAGGGGTCAACACGATAATACGTGAGAAGACGTATTCTGCGAACTATACCTGGGCGACTACAATTATCCCATCACTACCTCTCCCATACAACGCGTGGGTGGCTCATCGTTTGACGCAACTGGCTGAGATGGATCACGCGTTACCGACTTATGCAGGAGGAGAAAATCTTCGTTACTACGTGCTGCTGGCCGTGTTTAGTGTGACGGCATTATTGGTTATCGCTGTTAACATCTTTGTGCTTGGCGTAGGCTGAGGCGTACACAGAAGGATCTTCAAGGAAACGTGTTGCCGCGTCCAGATGACGTACCTGTTGCATTAAAAGCGTATACATTCAGGGCCGTTTGAAACTGGCCATTTCATTTGGTGCCTAGGAAAATTGTCTGGAATTGTGTTGTGTGAAAAGCTGTACGCTGGCAATATATAGGACAAGAAAGACTCAAGCCTTTGCATTTGAACAGTTAAAGTATTTTTCGGGCACCTAATAAAATATTGTAGCCCAATATATATACTATATATTATATATACTCCTACAAGTATTTTTCGGGCACCTAATAAAATATACCAGCCCTATGTAATTAACTGTGCACACTTACTATTATACAATTGTACAATTATATTTATCTATACAAGGAGTGACAAGTACTCTTTAACAATTATCCATGATCATGTTTGTGATTTACCAGTAACCGCTATTCTTAATCAGGTTACCTATTACCATAATCTTCATGTATACATGTTAACATTTGATTTTTACCTTTTGATTTTTTTGGGTACCCAATAATCATTATTATCAAACATGGATATATTTTCATGATTTATCTTTGTTTATGAATATGTCCAAAAAGGGTATGTAACAGAACCTTGTTTATAATTAATCACTTGTATGATTATATCTAAACATATGTTACGAGCACACTCCTAAGAAACCATGTTTAAAGTAACTTTTGTTATTCAAGGCTTGAATGGTAGCTGTCCGAGCCTAATGTAATAAATACATGTTTAGGAACAGATAATTACATATCTGTAAATAGAATCCATGACCTGAGGGGTCATTGGTGCATTAGGAGCGTCCTACGTGACTAAGACAAATCTAGATCACGCTATGCAATGCCTGCAGTAGCCTGGTTTAAGTTTGTTTGAAAACATCATCATTTTATATCTTTGTCAACTATTCATAACACCTTCCATGGGAAGCGGTTGACCTGTTAACCTACGCCGGAAACTTGTAACTTCCGAGCCGGCGGACTACGTATGTTTTTATGTGAATCGCTGAGATAGCTAATGTATCGCTATCAACGTGATGCTCTAACAATTCAGTTCATTTCTAGTGATCAAACGGAACGGTCTCACGACCGAACTGTCTCTCTTGTTATGGAGTTCAGAAATAAAGTTGTTGTACTGTTATCAACTTATCCGTTTGAATCATCTCCTTTATTCTAAGAAGAACCACTCTACTAAGATACCACATAGGAGAGGAGAAAAGGGAAACCAGTAATGCTTACGAACGACAGTCGTAAGAAAAGACAACCAGTCTTTCGCAAAAGCGAAACGAACAACACTACTGTACCAGTGCCAAAGGGTACCACAAAATGGCCGTCCTACAGGGCATCTTGGGGTTACCCCTACCTCTCTCATGGAAATTTCCACTGCCGATCATGATCTTAGACTAGGCTATACGTATACAGTAATTTAAGAAGGCCTACCCTAGACTAATCCTGTTTGAATGAGGAATTATGACTATTTTTGGTAAATATAGTTAGGCTATATATGAATATAAATTCATGGAAAACTTAATTACCTAGGACTTAGCCTGTACCCTCATTAAACTAACCTAACTTTGTGGCCTATTGTAACCTAGTCGAAAATCAGCCATGTAAACTTTGCATAGGCTATCCTTAACGATTTTCTAAGGAGGCCTAGGCTAGACTATATCCTGTTAAAAGGCACCTTAGCCTAATTTTACCTCATTTTACTTAAGTTTTTCTCAGAAATCTTTTCAGGTAGCCTTACACATATCCATATGTTGTGTACAAACATTTAGTACTGTGTGGAGTAGGGTATCAAATGATTTACACCTTTCTGTACAGTAATTGATTCCAGGGCTGCTCCACATTTGATACTTATCCTATTATGAAGGAAAAGCAATTCCCATAGTATTTTTTCGAAGTCTCTCAATATAAAGAATTGTTTTTTTTTTTTTTTAACTACTCACTTGTATTGTTTTCTGGAAATCAAAAATTAAATAAAGTGAATATTTTCTGGGATCTAGTCCAGGAGTTCTGAAGACTAGTAAATTACCAAGTCCAGGAGACTAGTCCTGGGAGAAATTTGGCATGATGCCATGATAAAGAGTAATAAAGAAACAAGCTGAGTACCACAAATTTTCTTCAATACCCCTAAAATGGAAATCAGCACTTCAATTGCCTCCCAGTGGGAAGACATCACCTGGCCTCATCTGTAATAGGGTAAAACACCACGGCAGGCCAAACAGGCCACCTACAATCAACGCTTGCCACCCTCCGAAAAAGTACATTATAACGCGTCCTGACACCCGAGATGGGCATCAGTCGCGACTTGTTGTTGGTGAGAAACGGAGCTAAAGACCTCTACTCTCCTTTCGAAGTAAGTATTTTCTCCCAAAGTTAGAAATTAAGGCCAAATTTTAAG
>NC_087222.1:16823720-16856220 GCF_015104395.2 Macrobrachium nipponense
ATTTTGAACCCTAAATCTATTGGGCGTTAATGTTTATAAAATGTTAAACGGGCCTTCAAACTTAGGTGTCAGTTTGTAATTTAGTCCTTTACGTACGTATACTTGTATGTATACCTTATCGCCCACGGCATATGTTCTAGTTGGCTTAGCTATTATATCATGATTTCTTTTCATTATAATTTGTGCTTCTTCTAGATTCTTCGAAGTATATTATATCGACTTATGCATGCATCCATAACATCCTTTAGAGGATTTGATAAATTGGTTGTTGGCGTTAATACATGGAAAGGTTGTTCTAGCTGGGATACCGTATAGTGCCTCGTGCGGTGTCATTTTAATAGACACATGATATGAGTGATTAAGTGTGCTTAGTACCTCAGGTATGCAATGTTCCAGTTGGGGTCTGCCCCCCCTAAGGTGACCCTTAAAATGTTTAAACCTTACGATTTGCCCTTTCCACTAGCATATTAGACTCTGGGTGATAGATCATGGTATTGATTTTCTTTATGCAAAGGAATTCGCACAAGGAGTTAAGGAAATGATTATTGAACTCCCAACCAGAGTCAGATATGATTGTGTGTGGAATTCCATGTTTACAAATGTAGCACTCGTAAAACTTCTAGCGCACTCGACAGCGGTTTTTGTTTTAAGCGCTATCAGTTTCTGTATATCGAGTCAAGGCATCTATGATTACTAGGAGGTGCTTATTTCCTCTGTCTGACTCGTAAAACCCTGTTAATAATCTAAGTGTACTCTTTTCAAAGGGTTGATTTGGCACGGGGTAAGCCCCTAGGCTGACAGGTGTCTTCGTGTGCCCTTTGTATTCTTGACAAGTGCGACAATTTGCTATGTGCTTTTTTATACCTGTAAGCATCGTATGCCAATAATATAAAGACTTGGCTTTCTGTGACATTATGGAAAAACCCGGGTGTCCATGCAGTGTGGATTTTTTCATGCAACCCTTTTTAAGACAGTGGGTATGAGTGAGATAGGTACCACCACCTGGTTGTTATTCAACTGTGGTGTGTGCGGGTTTCCTCGTCACGGATCTACACAGGATATTATCTTTGATTATATAATTCTGCTGCTTATACTTTATATATTCCTTTTCCTTCGGATTTCTGTCTAACGCATTTATGATTTTTTCTATTTGCTGATCTTTTTCTTTGTTCCATCTGTAATAGTTCAGCACTCCAGCCCAGATCTTCCTGTTCAGATATAGTTTTAACAATGGGCGTGGAGGTTGAGATATCTATTAATTCAGCTAATGGCTCTGTACAAGATGAAGAGGGGTTGCGTGATAATGCGTCAGCATTGATATTTGCTTTCCAGGTAAATACCCGATCCTCGCACCAAAGTCTTGGATGATCATGTGCCACCGAGTTCGCTTAGGGCTGTGACTAAAGCCTTTAAAGAAGTCGGTTAGGGGCTTATGATCAGTGAGAACCTTGACGGGATAATCGTATATTATGAACTTAAAATGCACTAGTGAATTAACAATAGCGAGCCCTTCCTTGTCTATTACTGCATATTTACTTTTTGGAAGGTCTCAGTTTACGTGAATAAAAAGCTATAGGGAAAAACTGTTTATCATATTGTTGAAGCAATACACCACCTACTCCTAGGTCTGAGGCGTCTGTTGCAGTAAAGAATTCCTTACCGAAAGTCAGGAAATTTCAAGATAGGAGAACTACACAGTTCATCTTTCAATTTATCGAACGCCTGTTGATGTTTTTCAGACCATATGAAATCTACGCCCTTCTTATAAGATCGGTTAGGGGAGCGGCTATGATGGAGTAGTTCCTAAGAACCTCCTATAATACCCGCCACACCCTAGAAATTGCTGTATTCCCTTGATGTTTGTAGGTATCGGGAAGTTACGGATAGCCGATACCTTATCATGGACTACTTTAAGACCTTGACTAGACACTGTGAAACCTAAATAGACTAGTTCTGTTTAAAATTCACACTTACTTATCTTTACCCTTAGGTTATGCTGCCTTAGTTCTTTGTAGCACTAACTCTAATTTACGTAGATGTTCTTCTAAGGTATTAGAAAAGATTACTAGGTCGTCCATATAGGCATGTTAGGATATCTCCTAACAAGTCTCCAAACACAATGTTTATCATTTTAGTAAAAGTTATAGAGCACAACGTAAACCAAAAGGCATACGCAAAAATTCATAATGTCCCCTGGCTGTGCTGAAGGCAGTGTATGGGATACTCTCTTGTTCCAACGGAATCTGATGGAAGCCTTTTAGTAAGTCCAAACTGGTAAAATATTTGTTCTGACCTAGTAGAGATAGAATACGTCAGTACATGGCACTGTAATCTGTCAGGGATTGTTCCTCATTTAAGCGACGAAAATCGACGCATATCCGCCCAAGTTCGATCTTTTTTTCGGTACTACTATTAACGGAAAATTATAAGGGTCTGTTTGATATCCTAATGACTCCTTCTTTTAGCATTTTACTACTTCCTCCAGTTTATCTCATTCTGAAATTTCATAGGAAGTCTGTACGAAGGTACATAAATTATTTCTGTTTGTCCTTTAGCCTTATTTGATGCTCGATGACATCCGTTTTTCCTAAGGTTCCATCCAGTAGTGGAAAAAACATCATGATATTCAGTTAAAAGATTCAAAAATTTTCTGCTGAATTTCTTCTTCTGAATGTCCTTATTGATTTTATTTTTTATAGATTGCAAAAGGGATTCATCCGCAACTGATTGAGCGTGATTGATCTCAGCTACGGTAAGAATGCGATGTTTATAAACTTCCACATCCAAGATATGTTGATTGTTTTTGTGGATTACTAAAGTGGTATTAAACGGATTACAGACTTCGATGTTACATTGTTGTTGTGAGCCGACTGTATAAACGGCTTGTGTTGACGGATAATCCGTGTGTTTTCAGAGTGTCGGAAAGGATTAACATTTCAGATCCCGGCAAGGTTTTCTTTACACGCACTAATATGTTCGAAGTTACGTTCGGCTCGAGAGTTTGCGTGCAAGCTGATATTACGGGTGAGCGAGAATTCTGTTGGGTCGCATGGATTATTTCTTGGTTTATGTTTTATGAGACAAGTGATTGGTTCTTCAATATATGTGACTACACTTTCTGTCTCCTTATTATCTAAAAACTGATTTTAGGGTATTAGAAGACTTATAGAATCCCTTTCCCTTGTATACACGCGTGTTTTGCAGGGGCTAAGGTAATATTTTGAGTGCCCATAGACAGGTATCCGATAATTACTGCGGGATACATATTAATGTTTTGTACAAACGATAAAGTATCGGAAAACATTAAGCTGAGTCATAGAGGCTTGGTTAAGGATATTTCTTAAAGCCAATACTACATCTAAAGCCTCTTCACCGCCATACACGGCACGTAACCTAATTTTGAACTCGTCCCATGTAGCCGCCTCTTGGAAAGAAACACCTCTTAGATATGCACTTGCGTCTCCTTTAGCAAAGTCTATGAAGCTTTTGGCTTCCTGTAATTGTACAGCTGGGTCTGTGATGCTTTTTGCATTTAAATGAGCGTCTACAGACGAGATCCATGCCTCAACATTTTGAGGCAAGAACCCATTGACCCAACCTTGAAAAGGGACAATTGCTGACCTCGCGCTTACGAGCGTCACAACATTCGGTTGCCAGCCGCGAGTAGTTTGCCATGTTCACTTTTACTTTTTTCTTATCACTCCTATTCCTTGCGGTCCTATCAAAATATCTATAAGAATACACTCGACCACTACGTAAACGCATATGCAATATACTGTATAAATGTGTTGCAAGTAATAGGAAAAACCCACAAAAAAGATAATATAAGTACAGATAATTTGATAAAGATATTATACGGAGAACTCCTGAAAGAAATCGATTAGCAACAACAAGAAAAAAAAAGTCTGCGGGCGAGAACTCGTAGTTGAAGATTGATTCCTGTAATGAATGAAGATTAAGACTATATAACTCACCCCCAGAATACTGGACGATCGACTCTTGATGAACAACACTTCACTGAGAAAAAACCTGAATAGATAAAATTCTACTTAGCTCTGGTTTATATGGGGAAGGATTGTTGACATCCGATGACGTCACAGTTTCTCTCTCTCTCTCGCGTCGGAAGTCGTGATGATGTCACAGCCTCCTCTTGTCCTCGCGTTGCATGAAGAGGTCCAAGTCTTGATGACGTCACAGCCTCGGTTGGCCTACTCTCCACGTCCTTGCTTGTGATCGCGCGTTGTTTCCTTTATTTGTTTCTTCTTTCTGTTGATGTTCGATGCTGCTCCGCGTCCGGTTTTGATTCTTGGAGATATGTGATAACAGTCACTCAATCGTCGATGTTGATGCTTGTATTCTTCTCGATGAAGGACATATCTTCGTCTTCATAGAATGTTTACAGTTGCGTTGATTGAAGATCCCGTTTCCTCAGTTTATTATTGACTTAAAGCTGGAAGTTGATGTTTCAAGTTCTTCGGTCGGCTGATATGGTTCTATGTTACTGTTAGTCTTCTTAGATGCTGCCACCATTGTTGTTCATTTTGCTTCTGCGAAAGACGTTTGTCTTTTCTTACGACTGTCGTTCGTAAGCATTACTGGTTCCTCTTTTCTCCTCTCCTATGTGGTATCTTTAGTAGAGTGGTTCTTCTTAGAATAAAGGAGATGATTCAAACGGATAAGTTGATAACAGTACAAAACAACTTTATTTTTGAACTCCATAACAAGATAGACAGTTCGGTCCGTGAGACCGTTCCGTTTGATCACTAGAAATGAACTAAGAATTGTTAGAGCATCACGTTGATAGCGATACATTAGCTATCTCAGCGATTCACATACATACGTAGTCCGCCGGCTCGGAAGTTACAAGTTTCCGGCGCAGGTTAACAGGTCAACAGGTCAACCGCTTCCCATGGAAGGTGTTATGAATAGTTGACAAAGATATAAACTGATGATGTTTTCAAACAAACTTAAACCAGGCTACTGCAGGCATTGCATAGCGTGATCTAGATTTGTCTTAGTCACGTAGGACACTCCTAATGCACCAATGACCCATCAGGTCATGGATTCTATTTACAGATATGTAATTATCTGTTCCTAAACATGTATTTATTACAGTAGTACCTCGCGATACGAAATTAATCCGTTCCGAGGCGCCCTTCGTATCATGAAGTTTTCGTATCTTGGACCAAATTTTACATGTAAAATGGCTAATCCATTCCAAGTCCTCCAAAATCACCCCAGTAAAATTATATTTCCAGGCCTAAAACACATGTTCTAGGGTTACGACGCCGATCCAACGGAAGAAATATGACTCCAAAAAGGTAAAATACTGTACATACTTGAGTAATATTCACTGCATGTAATGTTCAACCCCATTTTTACTGCATATATTAGGACTTTAGCATATGTCCGTTAGCAATAAGCCTAGCCTATGTAGCGGTTGCTACTGTAGCCTAGTCTATGATTCTGACATCTAAAACCTAAGCGCTAAAAGCTTAGAATATGCCAATAAAATGTATAATAATCAGTATGTACTCATTTCAAATAATTATTAATTAATCATTAACTATGATACACAAACAAACAAAAAAAAAATCTTACAATCGATTGTTTACATTCAGCTCTTACCCGTCTTACGAGTATCGAAACGAACGCCAAACAATCATTTTCCTAGCACACAGTAAGCCATAAATTTTCATTAGTATCTCTCTTCAACTAATGAAACTACCAAACAGTATAATAACCATTAATTTCTATTCTTTATTCTATCTTTACCTAATGGAGATACCGAGTTACTGACAGCTATAATGAAAACATACGTATACGTAACGTAATAATAAAACAGAAGAAGAATTTAAAAAAAATACGTATTTGTTGGCAGTCTGATTATTTTATATTTTATGATATCTAATTCACAATTTTTTTATTAAATGTATTGCATGTTACTCATTTCAAATAATTATTAAGTAACCATTAACTATAATAAACAAACTAAAAAAAGCTTCCAACTTCTTTTCACATCCAGCACTTACGAGTATCGAACAATCGCCAAGCAATCACTTTACACAGTAAGCCATAAATTTCATTATCTCTCTTCAACTACTGAAAATAAAACCTAAACCAAAACGTATAATAACCATTCATTTGCTATTCTTATTCTATCTTTACTAATGTTTTTTTTATTAAATGTATTGCATGAATAAGTTTTTAATTTCAAATTTACAGCATCCTTTTAATAATATAAATACTCAAAGCACAAGGGGTAGATGCTGACCAATAGGAGAGCAGGACCTTATGGGATGACTAGCATCAGGAACCAATGGGAGAGCGGGAGGATGGTGGCGAGTTTTACTCAGTTGGCGGCGCGGGAATTTTAAAATTGTTTTTCTCGGTGGTCCGGGCGAATCTCGGGACTTTACAGCAACAACCTTTCGTATCTTGAAAACTTTTCGTATGTAGAGCTGTAAAATTTTCCGTATTTGCTTTCGTATCTCGAGTTTTTCGTAAGTTGAGCCTTTCGTATGTCGAGGTACCACTGTATTTGCAAAAAACTTTATACAAACAAAACTTATAACTACTTTTTTAACGTTTTACAACCCTATCAAATGCCAAGTTACAACTCAAACTAACACAGCAAAATGTCATGACAACTAATGAACGTGAAGCATCTTTCACGACAATGAAAATTTTCCACATTAAGGTGTTGCAATCAGGTTTGACTGGGTAGGCAACTCTGCACTTGAATTCTCGCCTACTACTGTTCTTTCATGATAGTGATCTGTTCCAACTAATGCACTAATGGTAATATTACGACTTTAAAAGCTTACCTTGCAAGGGATACATAATCATTTGTATTAATAATTTGGTAAAATAGCCAAAAAGGAAGGGTGGACCGGTTGCGTCCTTCTCACACGAGAGCATTCTGATCCTGCAGACAAAAGATTCAGGGCATCGCTCCCATACTCAAAGCGCAAAAAAAAAAAACAGGGACTGGCCACAATGCCACGCACTCGTTTCCACAACAAAAACAAAAACATTTTACAGTTCCAATCACTCATACAATAGCAGTGTAAAGATATTAGAGGAGGATGATGAATCAATTCCTAAATAAGTCAATAACAATTAAAGGAATATTTTTCCCATTATAAAACATCAAAGGGGAAAGGGGGACCCTTGTGGGAAACCGGGGTGGGGGAAACGGCCTTGAACGTTTATGATGATGGAAACTCAATTCCCGGTGTAGAGACACATTAATGTACATGTTTATGGATTTGTTATGGTTAACCCTTTACTCTACATACAAAAATTTGACCCATTACATACAAAACTTTAACCTGCTTACTCTACTAGGGTAAACAACCGACTGGACTAGCCGAGCCACTGACTACCGCATTTTGATCACCCTCAGAAAAACTACTTTAACACGTCCTGACACTGGAGATGGTCATCAGTCACGAGTTGTTGGTGGTGATAGCAGGAGCTAAAGACCTCTACTCTCCTTTCGAAGTATTTTCTCCAAAGTTAGAAATTAAGGCCATATTTTAAGATTAAACAGAGGGTAATGAAAAGTTTGACCAAACGCTGTGCATACTACTCCCATGACGCTTTCAAAATTTTTACTTATAACTAAAAATGTTTTGAAGATTGACTCCATCTCAATGTTTGCTGAATCGCTTGTTTCAACAAACTTCCCATTTCCTGGGCTAAATCCGCATGTTTAAATATTCTTGGCAAACTTGTTTGTTCTGGCAAAAAGTATTGTTTCGCTGCACGCGCTAGCTCAGGGGTCACTGAGAATTAGGCACTCTAAATACAAAAGGACACGGCTAGCCTAGGCTATAATTCCCTACATACTGTAACATTAAACACTGCACACGTTACCACAGACTGACTTACCACTTTACATACAAATGGTGGTATCATGCATGTACCTACGTACCCATTTAGGGCTGATAGATCTTTTCGAACATGGGCTTCTGTACTGGCTTCGAACTAACCAAAACACTAATTTAGGCCTACATAAAAATTAATATACAACTTAGCTTATTCAGAGTCGCTGCCATCCGACGACCATGAAGGCATCAGCTCGGCTTCTTTGAAACGGTCGGGGCATCACGTGCTTCACAGATAGAAGGTCCTGGTCTTATTGTTTCATTCCGGGAAATTAAATCTGAGATAGGGGATGTCGGGCAGCTTCTGAGCAGATAGACACGCTTGATCAGATTTAAAAACGCCCGAAATGGACACGGAACATCTTGTAAGTACCGCTTCTCAATGCTGTACGTAGAAAAAAAGCTTTCATAAAGTTCCCTCTGCGTACTGTGTCTCGGTAGTGCGCTCCTTTTAAGAACATGCCACTGCAATTCTTATAGGTTGTGTCTTGTGTGTACAGTTGGACACAGGTTTCTCTGGACACCGTCTTGCGAGACTTCGAAAAATTACATGGTAACAGTGTTTACTGAGGGAGTTGGGGGGAGACAACCCCTTCTCTGCTAACAAGAGTTCCACCAATAAGTTCTGGAGTTCGTTTGGTGGGCGGAGTTATTAGGTATGGTTGGAGAAAGAGACACACACACACGGAGTAAAAAAAAATCTGAGCAGTTTATATCGTTGTAATGAAGATTGTTGTCTCACTTGTAATATAAGTTTGTTTAAGGTTCCATTTAACTTTCGGCCAAGACGTTATCTTACAACCGTGTCGATCATTATATATCGGTCATATTCATTAAACAATACTTAAAATTGATCAACATTTTAAAGTTATATTGGTATTGCCGAAAATCACGAACGTCATAACAGGATATTTTAACCTTATCTCGTAAGCCAAGTTTACAGCATCGGTTGCAGTGCGTTTCCTACAAATTCTACAATAGGAAGCTATAAAGAGAAGCGCTGCAGCACTTCACACTCGGTGAATTTGCTGAGTCTGAGTCTCCGACACTTAGCTCCTCTCTCTCTCTCTCTCTCTTATACTAGCTAACTTATATATCTCTCTCTCAGCTATACTAGCTAACTTAGTGACAAGAAAAACCCCTGCGCTCAGTATGCAGTTCTGATATGTCATTAGTGTATTCATGGGAGGATCAGTGACCCAATAATATCGAAGATTACCCTTCCTGACAATACCCATAAGATAACCAAAGCAAAGAAATTTCTCATCTCTGATACTGTAATGTCATAAACTCTTGTTCCCTTGAGTGTTCGCTTGATATATTACCCCATTTCATAACATGAAATTAACGATTGGATCTCTCTACAGTCAGTTCCATTATAGAATCATTGAAAATAGAATAAAAAAAACTTTATTCCTGATATACTATCTTCAAAATCGAAGGTGTGCGGCAAAAAATTATCGCCACCAATCCTTTGCCACACAGGATTAGCTGGTTTGACGTTTCTGACAACCTCCTAGGCCACCCTTACCTCCCCTCCCCCCCGCAGTTCATACAAATGGAAGACGAGCAGTGCAAACGGCCAGCAAGATCTCTAATAAGGCGCTAAGTAGTACAGAACCAATATCGATACAATAAGCTATGAAGGCGCACAAAATTAAAAACTTAAGAACATCACATGACGTAAACAACATGTGTGGGACGACTTCTGCAACACGTCATATGACGTGGTTGACCTTTTAAGGGTTAACTGTTGTTTTTTCTAAAATTATGTATGCACTGATATATTATAGACTATAAATTTCGTTGACCTCAGGTGATAGGTAAAGTCGTTTGGGCTTTCCTTATAGTGGCTGACATAGAGTATCATCTACTGAATTGACAGTTACCTTTTAAAATGTCCCACAGAGCATATGATCCATATACTCAGAAACGACAAAGACGGCCAAAAAATATGCCACATTTTTACTCGTGTTCATAAAACTTAGGTTTTAACCAAAGATACTTTGAAAATATCAGTAGGATATAAAGCATTACATTTCAAATAATGGAAACTATTTTAATAGACTCCAAGAAGCTAATAAGCGAAAATAAGTGGCGAAGTATCATATCTGTATCAGCCACACCACAGTGAACAAAGTATACAGGTAAGGCAATTTGCCAATACTGTTACCGACCTCACTGTATGAAAACAGTGCTCGGCGAGTCAATCAGTTCTATAATTCAATGCTGTTAACAAGAAACAGTGATTAGGAAGACATCGAAAACATGTGGGGCCTGAGTAAGTAGGAAAGTTTACTCCAATACTCTCAATATTGTATATATATATATATATATACCTTTGGAGAATTTAAATTCTCAGTGATGAACAACACTGAAAGAATTCTATTGTGTAATTTTTTTTTAATAATATTATTATTTGAGGAAAAAGAGCAAATGATGCCACTGTTCCTTACTTAATATTCATCTCAGAAATGGCATTATATATTTTGACAGTCCACTTCCGTGGAACAAAATCTGAAGATTAATAATTAATATAAAGAAGAATGCAATTGATAATTGATGCAGTAATGATTTTGCTCATCATACAGAGTTCTATTTGTTCGCCAACAATGCAGCTTCCCATGCGATGTGACGAGAAGCACTTCTCGTCAGTAAAGATGACCCTGCCCCAAAAGTCCAAACTCTTATCAGCATGACGTCGGGGAAAATCAAGCCTTCCCGCCTTATGTCGCTCCGTCAGGAGCTCCTTCGTCACTGGATTTCTGTGATGAATCCCAGCAGCGTGGAGTCTGCGTCATCGATGACACTCTAATCCAAGGTCTTCGTGAATGACCATGGCGTTGGTTAAGGGTTGCTCTCGAGCCGCCCTGATGATGGTGTCAACCTCAGCTGGGGTGGTTTTCCGTGGACTCCCTGGCCTAGCTAAGAGAACATATTATCTTAAATGTTTAACTTATAATTTATATAACATCGCAATCAATTCTAGATTCTTCGAATTTTGTACTCGATGGATTGATCATAATTTAGTAAACAATGACTGTGACGGGGTGGGCACAAATAAAATGCTCTTATAGGCTTAATTTTACCGAGACAACTCAATCGACTATCTAACTTTGTTCATGGTTGAGGTTGGCAAGGGCCAACCACCCACCGGTGTGGAATTATGAAGGTGCACCTGAAATATTATTACTGTGGTGTTGGAATCGTTCAAGTTCCCACTCTCCTCCCACCTTCTTATCCACAACTGTACCGTGGTGGGGGACACACCAACATCACTTGCAATGGCTTCTCGATACGAGCCATTGTCGCGTAAAGTGACAATTCGTCCTTGCAGCGCCAGAATTGTCCCTTCTATTCAATGTGAGTGGTTATGAAGTCTGACCTATTTAAAAATCCTGCTGACGACCTCACCTCCGTTGGGATTCAGACTGTGTTTCGAGTCGAGTAAAACAATACCATGCTTCATATATCATTACATCATTCCTTGATTGTAGGATTAGCCAATAGGGATCATAATCACCATGGTATGAAATAAAGATACTACTGTTAAATATAATATGCTCACGTAATTATTGTTCCTGTTAATAATTACACTGAGAACTGAATACTCGTTGAGCACTGCTTCGTAAAATGAGCTCGGTAAAAGTGTTCGCGAATTCTCTAACCTATTTCTCTGTAACTAAGATTCGTATGAGTACGAGATTTTGCTGTAGTGTACTACACCAGTACCGTAATTTATAAGAGAATCATGAAACAAATGATAAAACATAGACACTTGTCCTGTACGAAGAGGCAAAGGGCTCGATTAGCCAGAAATGGGTATGAACACAACAGTATAAAAAAAAAACTTCGCCTACCCTCTCCCTCCACCCCCACTCCACCCCCTTCCTCTCCCTTCTCTTTCTCACTCTCTCTCTCTCTCTCTGTGAATGTTACTTCAGTTTAAGTATATTTTGTACGATTTTTTTATCTATCCATCTATCTAGTCTAATAATAATTTACAATGTTGTTTATTTTTGAATCTAACGATTCACTCGGTGCTGGCATTACGGTACAGTACGGTACGGTTGATATTTAGCCTATGTGTACGGTACGGAATTACGCAATGACAATTTTGCCAAAGTACGGGACGGTACTGTTCAGATACGGAAAATGTGCAAATTCCGTACTGTACTACCTTACCTTAGGCATGGATATATTACTTTTGGTCTACATTGAAAAAACAAGGGAACAATATTAATTAATTATTAATAATAATAACCAGTAACATAACATTTTTTTTACTATTATTCTTAGCATCAGCAGCAGTAGTAGTAGTAGCTATTACTATTTTTATCTTGAGGTCAAATTTTTTTTTTCTTTCTTTAGTGACATTGACTTGGGTTAGGAGTAAATGATTAGAGTGAGAGATATCTGCATGTATGGTGGGGTAGTAGAACGATAGACACTGTGATTGATGGTAAAGCTACTGTTATACTTGTGTTTGGTTACCTCCTTCGCAATCTTCATTTGGACTCAGGGCATCAGCCATATGCTTGTATTACGAAGGTGAAGAAGAGATGGCCGAAACATAACTGTCGGCATGGTAGCAGAAATCCGTTTGTCATGCAACTTTTCAACTTTTTTTTTTAGCAAAGAGAGAGCCGCCTATTGCCTACAGATTGGTTTGAATAGGTAACTGGTTATAGTTGCTCTGTGTTACAAATAAAAATTGAGCATTTTTACCGGACATTCATTAGAGTTAAAGCCTTGATTACAGCGAAAAATTTTAGCAAAATCTCGTACTGATACCATCTTCATTACAGTGTTATTGACCAAAACGTGACTGCACTGTCTGTGAAACCCACAGTAAGAGAGCTTTAACAATTACAAATAAACATTACCTTTTATTCAGGCTTGGAGTAATTGTCATTTACCTGAAATGTTTTTAATTACGCGTTTTGAAGTTAACTGTAATTGCGTTTGTTTTTTATTTATACTTAATGGTAATTGTAATTGTAACTGAAAAGTTCAAATGATAAAGTACTTCATTTGAATTTTTATCCTAGAGCAGCCCTCTTACTTTTCGAGAACTCACCAAATGCAATAGAGAGATGTTTTGAGTCGCTACCCAATTTATTTATTATATTATTAAGGGAGAATCTTAACAAGCCAGCTACCAATTCTAAAACCATTTTTATTCCATTTATTTCCTTTTTTTGTGCAAAGTTTTGCGAAAATGTTTTCCAATATTTGAGTTTTGTATTTCAGTATTATTTTTTTATAATCAGCATAATAATTTTCAACACAATAAACTTACTACAATTTACTTAGGCAAATCATAGGATGTTAATGATAATTTCTGCAGGGTCTAAAATATTTTAGATATGTTTGTTTTGTATTTGTACTAAAGGTATTAAAAGTTACAACTTACAATTGTTGCAGAAATTGACTGTAAAAGGACACCAAACTCAATTATAAAGACTTTGCAACTATCTGCATTTTTTAAGGAAATGTAATTGAGTAATAAATTTTATATATGCATTTGTAGCTGTGATTACAATTTTGAAATATTAAAATTGTGAAATTATACTGATGATTGTATTTGATATTGTTCCCCATTTTGTAATTGAAGTTGTAATTGTAATTCGATAACAGGTCAGGTAATTATGATTCTAATTGTAATAGACATAAAGCAAACGTAATTACCCCTAACCTTCTTATATTACATAAGATATGCGACAGTAGCTACTTCATACGAAATGGATAAGCATAAAAATAATGGGAACAAAAATAATTTTTTTTTATGTATACAAGGGAGAAAATTGATTAGAAATTCAGTGATTTTTCCACGCACTTCGGCTTCTCTCGGGGCACCTGTGAATTAATTGTTCAATCTTTAATCGACTTAACCTTTCTCGGGATCTATGGGGTTCATGTCTGCACCCATATTTGGCCAGTCAACCAATTCAAATCCTCTCGACCTTGAAACCATTCCTGGACTATTCTGGCCGAATGGATGGGGCAGCTGTCATGAATGAAAATGATGAGACTAAGTGGAAAGGGATAATTCTGCTGGTGAAGTGAAGGGAGGAAGAAATCCTGAAGAATATTAACGTATTTTTCACTGATGAAAACCTTCAGTCTTGGTGATATCACATATACCATGTAAGGAAATCCAGGCCCACACGTTTACGGTTACAAGCCACTCCTGGCCACTTCGTAAATGTTTCCTTGGTATTATCTGAAGGAAAACAATCTGATTTTTTTTTACAATTTACGCGTTGCTTTCCGTAACAGGGAAAAAAGTATATCTTAGTTTTACCAGACCACTGAGCTTATTAACAACTCTCCTAGGGCTGGCCCGAAAAGGATTAGATATTTTTTTCGTGGCTAGGAACCAATTGGCCACCTAGCAACGGGACCTACAGTTTATTGTGAGATCCGAACCACACTATATCGAGAAATGAATTTCTATCACCAGAAATAAATTCCTCTGATTCCGCGTTGGCCGAGCCGGGATTCGAACTTCGGACCACCGAATTGGCAGCCGAGCGCGAAAACCACTCGTCCAGCGAGGAACTGTAACAGGGAAAATAATGAATATATCGTTTGGGAATGTAATGCTAAGTAACAACCCCTGCATTATGATAATGTTTATTCATCTATGAGGACTATTAATTATTACAAGTTTGCATCCTCCAACCTCTTATACACTAAAACAGCTCTAAAGCGGATTAGTGGAATTCACATTAAGAGAGGAACAGCACCACCTTTAGTAAACAGTGTTTCAAACAGACAATTAACAATTTTTCATTATGAAGACATACAGAATTTTAAAACGTTATCAATGACAGTAATGACCTGAGATGTTGCAATGCCAGTAACAGCCAATCAATCAATCAGTCCCAGAAATCGTGTGATTAATATATCACTTTGTTCAGTGATAACGATATCACTGCTACAGCACCCCTATTACACGCTAACAAGTTTGTCACGCAATCATGGCTAGACTGAGGTGTTGTATAAATTTTGATAGGTTATCTGTCCTCTGCTAGTAGTATTCGTTATTGTCTCCAATGTCGCTATACAAGAAAGTGGGCTTTCAATACGTGCTGTTGCACAGCGTCTTGACGTCTCCCTACAACAGTAAATAAATGGAAAAGGAAAACCTCATAGAATTCCTGCCAGGAAGGAATTTCTCGCCGAACGGCATTGTGCTGATAGGCTTGCCTTTGTTCAACAGTTTGTGGGGAGGATATGGAATTTTGGTCTCGAGTCGTATGCAGTGACGAAAGGTCTTTTACTAGCAGAAGTCACGGCAGAATACATAACTGAAGATCGAGTGATATAAGGTTGAGTTTCTATAATCATTAATAACAGACTATAATAATTATAAACAAGGGTAATATTATAATCAAAAGATAATAATTTTGTCAATAACCATGTATTTACAAGGGAGAGTGAGTTTAACCCAATCCTTCTTCTTGTAAATGTTGTTTTATTCAGAAAATCTACAGTACTATAATAATATTAGGATAAACACTAAAAAAACACACACGTCATTAAAGATAAACAAGAAAATATTTCAAGTGGAGCTTTTCGTTAGCCATACACTCTATCCACGAGCATATCTAGTACTTCGTCCACTCATCGGGGTCGCAACAGGCCCACCTTACCCCTAGTCCCCCACCCATTTCAGTTGTAGTAAAGCCAGAGTGAGGACATCGGTACAGCAAAAGCAAGAAGCTCGTCAGTTTGAATTACATTTTAGAATTCCAAAACCTGTAAGACGGCTTAACAAGAACTCAATCCCCGTCACCACTCCCCTCGCCCCCCGAAAAAATATATATGCATATATTAGTTTAGTCAAGATTGGAGGGTGTTGATGACATCAAAACTGCATACTTAGCGCAGTGGTATTTCTAGATGACATGTCACTTTAAATTAGCTAATATGAGAGAGAGAGGAGCTAAGGTGTCGGACACTTTCAACACGTTCACTGATTTTTTGGGTATGTTCAATGATGTGCTGCTGCTCTTCTCTTTATAGCTTCGTATTATATTATTGGTAGGACACGCACTGCAACCGATACTATAAACTTCGCTTACGTGATAAGGTTAAACTATCTTGTTATGATGTTCGTGATTCTCTCCAATGCCAATATAACTAGAATTTTTATCAAATTTAAGTATTGCGTAATGAATATGACCGATATATAATAACAGACACGGTGGTAAGATAACGTCTTAGACGAAAGTTAAATGGAATCTTAATAAACAAACTTATATTAAAAGTGAGACAGTAATCTTAGTTACAGCGATATAACCTGCTCAGATTTCTTTTTTTTTTCTTTTACTCCGTGTGTGTGTGTGTGTCTTTCTTCAACCATACCTAATGACTCCTCCCACTGAAAGAATTCAAGAGCTTATTGGTGGAACTCTTGCTAAGAGAGGACGAGTCCTCCCCCCATCCCCCTCAGTAAACACTGTTAACCGATATAATTTTTGGAAGTCCCTCAAGAAGGTGTACCAGGGAAACCTGTGTCCAACTGTACATGTGGGTTGTCCGGGCTAACAAAATCATTGTCCATAACAATTATAATGTTCCCCGTCTTGATGAATTCGTCGGTGTTGTGTAGAAACTGTATCACAATGATATATACAAATGAGTATAATTATCAAACTCGTCTGCAGAGACACTTTATGGGAAAACTATAAAATGTTCACTTCCCATGATGGTGGTTACTGAGGGAAAGACCGATGTTCTTCAGGTGAGGCTGTGAATGCGTGAATCATATTCACAAGATGCATTTTTATTGGTCATTTCAAAATGAATCCATCTCCCTTGGGATTGACCTGGGTCATTTTTAAAATTCCCGCAATAAGGTCGGGGTGACATACACTGCCTCACTGCAGCCATCTCAAGAACTACAGGAGCTCGGGCCCCTCTGTGACAGGGTTGAGATCAACTGGGTACTTAGAAAAAGTTACTTGTTTCTACATTATATACAAACCCTCTCGGTCCTTTACACTAGGAATTACTTGTGGCGTAGCTGGAATTGCAGCCGTTAAATTCTTGAACAAGGTGGTTAGGCAGTAACTACCGTGTGGCAGGCGGGTAGGCTAGCCTGCCCGGATGTAAACACTCCACTTTGCTTTCAGCCGTCTTCCGTTGAAGACGTATGTTTGTGAGCTCTGGCTGACTGGTCGTTGATCTTTTTTCCCGGTGGGATCTTTTTGGTTTATTTTTGTTTTTATATAAATATGTATATATGGTGTATGATATTAATATGAAATTCAATTAATATAGAAACCACTTTTTGTGATAGCCTTTATTGCTGCCTCTCTACTTGTGTTAAGAGTCGGCGGCAAAGGTATGCCAACATATTATTTACATTCTTTCGCCCTTTAACATGAGGACGAGATATGCATTTAACGTGAGTGATATTGATCCTGTAACGAGACATGTATTCATCCGAAAATTACGCTTCCCCTTGGGAATTACCAAGGGGAACTTCAAAGGGTTGTCCTTGTTTTGTTTTTATGGTAATTTCTCATCCTTTCACTTACTATCGGACAAAGGTAGAAGAAGGGGCGTGTGGTGTTGGTGTTTGGGGGATCTCCTCTCACTTCGGAGGGTGGTGCCCTTGGATGCAAGAGGAGTATCCTTATTACTTTAATCATTTTTTCCTTATTTTACAGACTAACAGTGGTGATTGTGTTTACAGCAGTATTGGCTGAATAGCTCTGCGTATTGGTTATCCTAACCTTGGAATTGTACCTGTGACTAGTAGCATGTTGTGATACCGATCCTTGAGTGTGTGTACTGATCCCCTGTTGATAATCATATTCATTTACCACTACTACCCTGGAGTTATGTCACTGGACGAAGCTTTCGCTGTGCCCTGTGATGTTAATCTATTCCTGATGGTAGAAGTCTGGCAGAATTTGGAGGAATCATCAAGTGTCATCATCCTCCTCTTTGAGATCCATCCCTTCGATTTTTAAGGCTTTGCCGTAGAAGAGAAGGTGACCTTCCCCCCTTAAGAAGTCTTGTCACGAGACTTCTAAGGGTCTGTTTCGCTCCGGTGAGACAGGTGGGTCTTCCGCTGGTCCTCCCAATCCTCCGGGAACGAGGCCCGTCTCTCCTTCCTCAGGGGGGAAGAAGACGGGGACCATGGAGGTACCAGCCACCTCTGGACCGGGAACCGTCTTGGCGCTCGCTTGTGAGCGTCACCGAGTGTATGGTCACCTACGGGTGACCGTGCAGCCAAGGTCCAGACTGCTGAGTACGCTCACCATGTCAGGACCTTGGCATTGAGCGGAAGGATGATGAGTCGCTCAGTTGACTTTCGCCAGACTGGCAATCACTCTTGCAGCGATCGTCCAGTACCCAGGGTTGACATGACATTCCCGCGGGGCCGTGCACACAGAGACCGGTGGAGGCTGCCCATCCAGCCCTCTTGAGAGGTTTCGGCCTCGACGAGGATTTGGAAGAGTCGGAGGACGGTATTGGCTGTCTCCTATCAGGTGCACGCTCAAGCCCCACCAGATGATGGTCATGTTTGCACGACCGACCAGTCTCGGTGGTGGCAGACATTTCGCCTGCCAGGCAAGAGTTTTATAACCCTCCTCGAGGAAGCGTTCTCTCCAATGCTGCTCCTGCAGGTCCCTCCGGACAGGTGCAGTTGGGCTGTGTTGCTACTGCAACTGTCCCAACCACCAACCTGGATGGAGGACCTGTTGGTTGTCCTGAGGAAGCTGGCGAAGAGGAAGTCCAGGAAGAAGAGGAAGGTGTCGTCGTCTTCTCTGTCGTCTTCTTCATTGTCGTCTTCAGCCGTCTCTTCCCCTTCGACTTCTAAGGCCCCCCATCTGAGGAAGAAGAAGGTGGCCTCGCCCCCCACCCCCAAGAAGTCTCGCACAGAGACTTCTAAGGGTCTGTCCTTGCTCCGGTGAGACTGGTGTGTCTTCCGATGGTCCTCCCATTCCTCCGGGAAACGGTCCCGGGGCCCGTCTCTCCTTCCCCAGGGAAGAAGAAGACAGGGACCGTAAGGGTACTGGATGCCACTGTACCTCTGCTCCCGGCTCCAGAGGTTCCACCTCCGGACCAGGAACCATCACTGAGTGTACAGTCACCTACGGGTGACCATGCAGCCAAGGTCCAGACTGCTGAGTACGCTCGCGCCGTGTCAGGACCCAGGCACGGAGTGGAAGGATGGTAAGAGTTGCTCAGGTGACTCTTGCCCGACCGGCGATCGCTCTCGCAGCGATCGTCTGGTACCCAGGGTTTTACGTGACGTTCCCACCAGACCGTTCATGCAACGAGGCTGGGAAGAGGTCCCCCCTGGTCACCGGGTCCAGCCTCGCCTGGACTTGGTCTAGCCTCGTCTGGACCTGGTACCGTGGCGCGTCAAGAGGACGGTAAACCTGGTCCAGCTGGGCCTGGTCATCGGGTCCAGCTTTGGCTGGACCTGGTGCCGTGGCGCATCGAAAGGACGGTGCTCACTCTCACCTCGTTAGTGGACACTACCAGTCACCGACAATTGCTCCCACCGGGACCAGACGGCTTGCACGACTGGCAGTAGCTCCCCTGACGCACGAGACCGACGCTGCTGTCCTCGGTCCAACGCTTCTCCGCAAGGAGACCGCTGGTCCAGACCTGCAGCTCGATTGCCACTGTGGGTTGGCGATTGCCTGCAGTCCTCCCAGCCTACCGGTTCTGCTGGTAGGCAGGGAAGGAGCTCTTGTAGCAGCTCCCCTGATGCACGAGACCGACTCTAACGTCCTCGGTCCAGCACTTCTCCACAAGGAGACCGCTGGTCCAGACCTGCAGCTCGATCGCCACCATGGGTTGGTGATCGCCTGCAGTCCTCCCAGCTTACTGGTTCTGCTGGTAGGCAGGGTAGGAGCGCTCATAACAGCTCCCCTAATGCACGAGACTGACGCTCCGTCCTTGGTCCAGCACTTTCCGCAAGGAGACCGCTGGTCCAGACCTGCAGCTCTATCACCACAGTGGGTTGTGATCGCCTGCAGTCCTCCCAGCCTACTGGTTCCGCTAGTAGGCAAGGTAGGAGCGTCAGGTCTCCCTCACTGTCCCCTCAACCGATGTGGGCTCCCCCTTTGGTCCTCTTGAGAGGTTGGTATCGGCTCTCTCCTGTCAGGTGCACGCTCAGCCCCACCCAGATGACGGTCACGGTGGCGGCAGACATTTCGCTTACAGTATGAGTTTGTAACCCTCCTCGGGAAAACATTTTCTCCAGACGGTAATGTTTTCCTGGACTTGGAGCGGCCATCGCCGCAGGTTGATGGCTGCCCGTAACTTGCTTCTCCGACTACTAGTTCCGCTGGCAAGGCGAGCAAGAGCATCCAATCTTTGTCCCCCACTCCCCTCTTCCTATGGCTGCGATGGGAATGGGAGGGATCCTGCAGAGCGTTCTCTGTAGGATTCCGCGTCGGGGACTGCGTTCCTGGAGGGACCTTCGGGTCCTACCGGACGTAAGTCCTCGTTGTTGAGGAAGGATCTTGCCCATTCCTTGATTTCTATGGGAATCGGGTGGACCACCACCCGATGATTGTCTGACTAAATTCGGTTGGAGGGGTGGGGGTTGATGATTGTCTGACTAAAATTTGGGAGGGGGGGTGATGATTGTCTGACTAAATTCGGGGGGGGGTGATGATTGTCTGACTAAATTCGGGGGGGGGTGATGATTTGTCTGACTAAATTTGGGGGGGGGGGGGGTGATGATTGTCTGACTAAATTCGTGGGGTGGGGGTGATGATTGTGACTAAATTCGGGGGGGGGGGGTGGGGGGGTGATGATTGTCTGACTAAATTTGGGGGGGTTTCACCGAGCGCTTAAAATTCTTTGGAGTTTCTAGCACTATCCGAGTGTTTTGGTCTACGATCAGCAAACACTTGGGCGAAGCCACATCCAGAGTGCAAGGACGAGAATCTTGGATAATGTTACTACGATAATCAGGAATCTCGCCGAATGCTCAAATTCCTGGAATTTCTAGCGTTCGAAGGAAGAATATCTCGGGAGGTGCTCAGCCTGGATGGACCTGATGGTCCATTGCCTCAGTAGGTGGTCAACCCCGGGATAGAGAAGAACGGGCAATAACAGTCAATCCTCCTCTCTTTTTTTCCCTTTACTTCTTGGTTATACCGGAATGAAACGAGGAAATAAGAGGAATTCGGTGGAGTTTACTCCTCGGAATTCGAACCCGAGACTATGTTTTTGGTCTAATCCTAGGATTTTACTGAACATACGATCAGGATGGATAGCACCGAGAGTTTGAATGCCTCTCCAGTGCTACTGTTTTGGGAACATCCAGTTCGGCTTGAACTAATCGTCTTCGGTATCCTGTTATCACCGTAGAAGTCTTCCTTTGAAAACTTCACCTTCGCTCTCTTCATTAGAGAATGAAGGAGGTCAGCTTCCAGTCCTTTTCATGTTCCTCGAATGGATTAAATTTAGGCTGGAGGTCTATGTACAGGAACCTACAAATATACTACGTATGTTTCCCTCGCGACATGCTTCTGTTATCAGTTGAATTGTCCAAGGTGTAGACACATACTGTAGTTAACTCTACGGGTTGTGACCGAGACGAATAGTATCTTCTCAATTGAACTACAGCTCGGTACTGCCTTGCAAGCCTCCCAGGAGTTACCAGTTTCGATTTTGAGATACTTGTGGTATTGCTTACAACATCAATACCACAGCGTTTGCATTCACCGAAATCCGTTTCAGTTAAAATGCAAATGTTCAGCGTATTTTCTTGTGCTCGATGGCTCTAGCCGAATGCATTCCTTCATGGAATGGATTATCTGGCAACTCAGAATGACAAGTGAAAAAGAGCTAGCAGTGTACGGGCTGCCTGCCAGGCCTGCCCTGCACAGCCGGTCCTGCCTGGCTCTCCGAGATAGTTCGGTCGCGTTTTGTCTCTCCTCCTCAGTGATGATTGACTACCGAATCGAATCTCTGCCTGGCAATCACGGACTTAGGTCGCTAGTTGGCTGGAATTCTAACATACGTGTATGACATCTCTACTGCATTGCCTTTTGCTGTTGCGAGAATTTTCAGACAAAGATATCTCACTAGACTCGTTATCATCTTTTTGTTTACCTCACGGTAACAGAAATCTGTAGCCTAGTCTTCCGCTTCATCGCACCTGCCGCTGCAATGACGCAGAATGATTTCTTCAGACATCTGAGTTTGTCTTCTAAATACATCTCGTAATTCGTAGGTGTGCAATTATTCTTTGTAGATGAATAACAGAAGACTTTGCCTGTTCCCCACCCTGCCAGCTCTGCTTCCAAAGTAAATAGAAATGTCCTCCCTGATACAGCCCATGAGAAGCGGTTCTTCAGGCAGTACAATCTCTGTGTTTTCATTACTTCTCACCGAACAGCAATGAAATAGTGATTTAGTTTTTTCAGTCTTCTGTAAAATAACAGGGAATAAAGCCGTCTTCACTGGTTGGTGTCATCGATGGGACTTTTCTATGATCAGAATCTGGAGAGTTTATTTCTCGATTCAATTGTGAAGACGAAGGTCCGGCTTCACCTTAGTCTTTCACTAGCATATATATTTGTTTCTCCTTAGTTGAGATTCAACTACTATGAGAACTTCTGTCTTGCCATCAGGGACCTCGGTCTCTAGAAGGCAATTGACTATCGTCTATTGAGCGCATGCCTTGAGAGAATCATCATCTCGCCTCCCAACATCAGTGACAAACAAGATAGATGATTTGTATGGTTGTTCTCGGCATAACCCTTCAAAAGGCGAGTGTCATGTGACTACATCTCGGGTGCGTGACAGCTCACACTGAGCGCAGTCAGTCGACAGCTGTTGAAGAGTCCGAGACCGTCATGAGCTATGCTGTGGACTTTGTACTGGTTGATCCAGATCAGTCATTACTTTGTCCTATTGGCGTGTTGCTATACCCATAAGGATCAACACCCACCATGGAGTGTCGGTGTCTTTATCCGCTGCAGACTGCCATTGCAGAAGTGTCCGATGACATGTCTTTCTCTGAGTATTACGAGATTGTGAGAGACCTCTGCAGTTAGATAGTCCAGTGGATGGGTACTTGTCATCATCCGAAGAATATGTCGGACAGGAAGATAGATAAGGTCTCATTGTGACCATATTTATTTTTTCCTTTGGGCCTGCCTACAGGTCCTTGGAACCTCATTTCCTTGGACTGGTGGTGGATGCTTGCAGGTTGAGTTTGCATACCTGGCTCCTTCAAGAGGACAAGTTGCATCTCGCCTTTGGTGTGCAGCTCTAGAGGTAAGAAGGATGCGAGAGTGACTGGCCTCTCCACCTTCCCCACCTCGTCCTTCCACTCCTCTTCCTTTGGGTATAGGATAGGACTCGAACTTTCACAGGCTGCTTGGGCGATTGATGCGGTAAGCTTACACACAGTGCTTCCGTTTTGTGTTTCTTATCAGAATCATAGAACCAATCCCACTCCTTCCTCTAGCAAAGGGGAGGAAGGATACTGATAATAATGCAAACCCTTCCCAAAACTTTGCATTAATGCCTCTGACTCTAAATATTCTTCACAGCCCATTTTCGGATGAGTTATGATTCCTTACTCATTTCGAAAAGGCCCAGAAGTCTGACTCTTGATCATGCAACTCCTATACTCCGATCAGGAGGAGTAGCCCAGTCAGCTCTAGAGGCTCACTCATATTCCTCCCACCAATCAGTGAGGCTTCCTTATGTAAAGGACCAAGGGTTTGTATATTGTGTAGGAACAAATCACAATTTTTGAAAGTGAATTGTATTTTTCCTAACTAAACAAACTTGGGGTCCGTTTACATACATGCCACCTTATGCCAAAAACCCATCAATCTGAAACCTGGGCTGAAAGGCAAAGTGGAGAGTTTTTCATCCGGGCAGGCGGGCCTACCCTCCTGCCAGATGGTAGTTACTGCCTAACCACCTTGTTCAAGAATTATAACGGCCGTAATTCCAGCCTACGCCGAAAGTAATTCCTTATGTAAAGGACCTCAGGTTAGTATAGTTAGGAAAAATACAATTTACTTTCAAAAATTGTTATTTTCAAAAAAAAATTATGAAAATATGAATTTTCTATGAAGGAATTACTACACTTCTCTGTTCAGTTTCGTCCTGATTCACAAGCGCATTGCATAATGAATGTTACATTAACCTCTTACGCCAAAGCCCTAAAAAACCAAAACGTCTCCCGTATGGCAGGGCGGGTTTGGAGAGAGCACGGAAGCGGAAAATATAATTTTTTCAAAAAATCACAGTGTGCTTAGTTTTCAAGATTAAGAGTTCATTTTTGACTCCTTTTTTTGTCATTACCTGAAGTTTAGTATGCAACCATCAGAAAATAAAAAAAATATCATTATCATATATAATAAGGTGATATATGGTAGCGGAAAAAAAATTTCATACATAATTGTATTCAAATCGCACTGTGCGAAAAACGGTTAAAGCTAACGAGTTAATTTTTTTTTTGTTGTATTGCAATCATTTTGATATATAACACATTGCAAAATGATCAAAGCAACACAAAAAAAATGTTATCACAAAATGATGCATGAATTTGTAAAAAAATGTTTTTTTCAAGAATTCACCGTAAATCTAAATATTGTTCTAGAGACTTCCAATTTGTTTCAAAATGAAGACAAATGATTGAATATTACGATACTGTAAGAGTTTTATATTATAATTGCAGATTTCAATCATTTCGGACGAGTTAAAGTTGACCAAATGTCGAAATTTTTATTTTGATATATATTTTTTTGTTGTATTCTACATAAATTTGTGCACATTTTCATATATGAAACTATAAAACGCATAATATGAAAATGAGCAAATATTAGGAGAATGCGACGTACGCATTTCAGAGATTTGCGGCCGCGAATCTGCGAGCGGAGGGAAAGAAAGTTTTTTTTTAAAATTCACCATAAATTTAAATATTGTGCTAGACACTTCGAATTTGTTTCAAAATGAATGTATATTACTAGATTGTAAGAGTCTTAGCTTACAATTGCGTTTTCAACTATTTCGGTAGAGTCAAAGTTGACCGAACGTGTTTTTTTCTATTTATCGTGATTTATATGCAAATATTTCGAAAAAGAGTAAAGCTACAACCTTCAATCATATTATGTTGTATTCTACATAAAATTGTGCACATTTTGATATATAAAACTTTATGTAACGGTTAATTTAAAATGGTGCAAACATTACAATAATCGCACAAAAAAATTTCTGATTTTTTCGGAAGAGTTACCGTGCGGACGTAAGGAAAATGTTTTTTTTTTTTTCATAAATTCACCATAAATCAAAATATTGTGCAAGAGACTTCCTATTTGTTGCAAAATGAAGGTAAATGATTGAATATTACTAGAATATAAGAGTTTTAGCTTACAGTTGCGTTTTTCGACCATTTCGGTAAAGTCAAATATGACCGAAGTTTGAAATTTTGGCACATCGTTATTTATATGAAAATATTTCAAAACTGATAAAAGCTACAACCATGGTTGTTTTTAGTTGTATTTTGCACGAAATTGCGCACATTTTCTATATATAAAACTTTACGTAACGGCAAATTTAAAATGTGCAAACATTACGACAATCGCACGAAAAAATTTATTGGAAGAGTTACGCGCAGACGTAGGGAAAATGTTTTTTTTCATAAATTCACCATAAATCGAAATATTGTGCTAGAGACGTCCAATTTATTGCAAAATGAAGGTAAATGATTGAATATTACTAGAATATAAGAGTTTTAGCTTACAATTGCGTTTTTCGACCATTGTAAACAAAACAACGCCTTGATCCGTGAGGTCCCAGCATCCCCCAAGGCGCGTGATTCAAAAGTTTTCGCCTGGTAGGCCTATTATAAGTATTATTCCGCGAATTTAAAACAAAAACATTTTTGAGTCGACGTATAATACGTCCAATCAGCACCCGGGATACATTTTGACTCGACGTTTAATACGTCCAATCGGCGTAAGAAGGTTAATATGTTACTGTTGGATCTGTCCCGTGATTCTTCTTGTTAAGCTAACCTGATGTTGTGGTAGGTTTGTTGCTAAAAGTATAATATATTAACATAAAATGAGAGCTGCTTACAAGATCCAATAGTTAAAAAATTAAAACAGTTTAATGGTAAATTACAACTCTCAAACTTAAATTACATGCACACTTGATTAAAACAGAACCAGAAATACCAAACAAACTTAAAATGACGAGAACATTTAAAAATTTCTGCTAAATTACACATACACATAAAAAAATACAGCAAATACAATAAAAAGTAAGTCATATATTCATAAAACCACAGCGAAAAACAGCTCAACACTTAACCAACCTTTCAGCATCATAGATAAAAACACACTAAAAGTAAACAACGTCAAGAGGCAAAAGGAATGACAAAATTATTAGGCTAAAAACAAGGGGACAGCAGAGGAATGGTTGTTTAAGGTTGGAGCTCGTAGTTTGGTGTTCAGAGTTTCCAAAATCAACAGTTCGTTGAGTTCCCTTGTTTGGCTAATAATTTTAAAATCTTCGTATTTGACTGTAGCTTTACATTTAATAGTGTGCTTCCTAATATAAGATGATTCTTATAACTAATGCCCCAGTGGGAATCGGCACTGACCCTGAGAAGACGCCAGGTAGATCCCACAAATCGACACCCGACGTCTTCATATATATATGCACATATATATCTGTAGATATAGTATATATATATATATATATATATATATATATATATATATATATATATATATATATATATGTATATATATGCATTATATTATATAGGATATATATATATATATATATATATCTATATATATAATATATATAATATATATACATATAGCATATATATATATATATTATAATATATATATATAATATATATATATATATATATATATAATTATCACATCACTGTGATTCATATATATAATTCGAGCTACAAAAAATGTCCTTTAATATCTAATTCCCTCTACCTCGGAATTGATATATTTTCATACATGTACCGAAGGGGAATTTTAGTTGATAATAATTTCGTCCCCTCATGGGATTGAACCACCGTCCAGTGGATGGGAACGAAATCAGGATGGACAGTGACGTTATCAATTCGGCCAATGTCACCATCTGTCCTGATTTTGTTACTGTCCACTGGACGATGGTTTGATCCCATGAGGGGACAAAAATTATATCAACTAAAATTCCCTTCGGTACATATATGAAAATATATCAATTCCGAGGTAGAGCGAATTAGATATTAAAGGACATTTGTAGCTCGAATTATATATATATAATATATATATATATATATATATATATATATATATATATATATATATATATATATATATATATATATATATATATATATATATATATATATATATATATATATATATATATATATATATATATATATATATATATATATATATATATATATATATATACATATACACTACATACACACACACATACATACAGACATACATATATATATATATATATATATATATATATATATATATATATATATACACATAAAGAGAGAGAGACAGATATATTTATACTTGTAAAGGATGCCAAAACATTAAACTAATCATTTGGAGCTAATACGTATGGGCATAAATATAGAAAATATATACCCATACCCAACTTCCATAGAAGAGACTTCATACTGGGCCTACCCCTATGCTCGTTGCAGCAGGTGTGCGAGACGAGAAGCTGTAAGAGCCTTCATAGAAGAGATACAAGTTTTAAAGACCATAAAGGCTATGTGCCCTCAACAATGAAGAACTTAAAAAAGAACATGATGCATTTAAAAGGTATGCATATGTTCAATTAAAATTAATTGTTGACAACACAAAAATAAAATTTATTCATACGTCAAACTGTACTTTAACATAAGTTTTGATAGTTAACTTCTCTGCATACCTTGCTAATATTATAAGATATGATTGCATTTAGGGATAAGTGCAGGAATGTATGTAATAAAACATGGCATTTTGATTAGTGTCAAGTATATTTTTAATATTAAGCTTACAATAGTATTTACAGCAATATTATACTGAATCATGTAAAATAAAATCAGTAATTTGGAAGTGGCAATATTTTTTCCTTAAACAAAGTGACGAATCTTCATCTACACTGAAATGCGTTATCAACTTCCGTAGAGTTTTGCTATTCTGCATAAACGCAGAAAGTTCTGCAATGCCAGAAGGAAGGAAGAATGGGTATCCCCACCCTTCTGCCATTAGTTAATTAACTACCTAAAAGCCTTGTTAATTATTGGATAACAGTATCTAGCTCTGCTGAAGATATTTCCATTTGTAAAAACTTCAGGTTTGTATGTTAGGAAAAATACAAATTACTTAAATTTGTCATTTTTTATTTTTTACTAGATTATAACTAAACCTAGAATGCTACTTATATATCTACATTGCAGGATTATTGTACTTTCTTTTTTAAGTGGTGTATACGTATGCAAACCATTTTAAATAAAGCCTTAGACTAGATCTGCAATATATTGTTATTTGGGAATGTATATGTGAATGTAGCAAATTTTAAAATGACAATTTTAGTGCATACTAATGTGGAAGAAACCAGAAATATTAGATTTTTTCACACATGTTTTGCACTGCATTAGTCTAACATTTGCATTGAGTCTGCAGGTGCTTAGTGTACAGTTTCATTGGTAGGTACTGTATTGTCTGTAGAAAACTTCTATGTACTAATGGAGATCTTATTTCTTTGCCACAGATAACCTGTTTTGTTATGGATGATCTCTGATGATAATCTGCAAAGGATCGTGTTTTTTTTAGTATCAAGTTAATTTTCCTCAACATACTCTAGGTAAATAATATAAAAGTGAAGTAATTGCAGTAAGAGAGAATGTCCCTAAATTATACGTAGTATATGATATAAGCTTTGTTGAATCTTTAATCACTTAATGAAACAAACACATTGTTCAAAACCCAGTCTGTGAGTTATTCATGATGCACTGACTGATATTTTTGCCAGTTTTCTGCTTGTTACTTTAACAATGTTTTAAATGTCAACGTGCCTCAAAGTACAAATAATCTGATCAAACAACGAGTGAAGTATAATATTGCTTTTGACATTTTGGATGAGGCCTGCAAAGGCTTAAATAATTGATAGAGTTAAATAGGGCCAGGTTCTGCTGAAACCTAGTCTTCTGCATCTGAAATCTTACATAAACCTTTTTCCTTAGGCATCATTTTATATTGCAAGACAATCCCTGAACACCTGAATTACCCCAGTTTACTGACCAGCCCAAACTACATCCTCACAAACTTACCCATCAATTAACTGACAGTGTTACAAACTCTGTCGGTAAACTGTCTACTGAGCTACCTGTGAACCATTGGCAACACTGCTGTACTACATACCCTTCAATTGCTTTCAGTTCGCTTTACGGTATAGACATATCCTGTTGCTAGCGAACTTGATTTTGGTCTCATTAGCACGACCCTTACAGCTTTGCAGCGGATGAGTTTGGTTGACAACTTTGGATTTATTTTTGATTAACCCATTGGATTGACTCTTGGATTTGACGATGAAAAAACTGCAAAAGGAATATTAGCCAGCCAGTTCCCCTAAGCCTTCTCCTGCGACCATGCCTTCGGAACAACCTGCCGCCGGAGATGTCGGAGCTACTTGTTCCTGCAACTCACACAAGAGAAGGATGAGTACCTTCAAAAATGACAGACATTCTCTTTGTATAAGCTGCAGAAAGGCGCAATGTAATCTTAGTCAGAAGTGTGACAAATGTAGGGATTGGTCAACCAATCAGATGGAGGATTATCTCAAACATAGAAAGTCCTTACCTTCAAGAAGCAAGCATAAGGTAGAGACCGGGGAGATAGGAAAGGACCTAGCGTCTAAGTTATTTAGGAGGCTGTAAGAAAAAAACTTTCAGCAAGTAAGACGAGTTTGTTTGCAAACTTTATGAATAAACTGAGTGAGAACAAAGATAGTAGTAGTTTAGGGGATACTGATCGTCCTTTTTCAGCTCCCTTGCCTGTTCCAGAATCAGCCCCAGAGGCTAATGGGGGTAATGGAGATCCGTAAGCCTCAAAGGTACGATCTGCTGGCCTCCCCGACACGGAGCAGGCAGTGTTAGTAGCGGATTCCCTCTCTTCCCCCCATGGTGTAAGTTCTGAAGTAAGACTCAGACGTGTAGAGATAGTAAATTAGGTGTGCAGGAATATATGTTTGCAAGGGCAGGCTCCCTTTTAGGTGACACTTTTGCTCCATCACCGAATGTTTCGGTTCCGATGTTATCCGCTATTCTGTGTTCATCTGATGCAGAAGGTATACAGCTTGCGGCTGCTATGACAGTTTCTGCGAATCATAATTTGTCGTTGGGTGCACCTTTGAGTTTGGGTATGTCCAGTTTATCTTCCACTTATTCAACCAAGTGTGGCTTCTTCACATTTTCATTCTCCTCTGACTTCTCTCTCAACTTTTCCTGAGGTTCTGGCTGTTCAATCATCTAAAGCAGGTGGGGCTGGTTCAAGTGTGGTTTTGGGTCTTCCTGGGGTAAGTACTCCCTCTACAGTTTTAGCCAAGAACAGGTGGTCCAGGTATTGCGGCTGTGCCGCTTGGAGGTGCGAATCACGTGCACCAATTGGTGTTGGGTGCGTTGCGTCACAGTTGGTGTATGAGAGGTTCGGCTCAGCCAAGTGTCTCTCAGGTACCGGTTGCGCAGTCATATCTCAGAGGCGGAAGGGTTGTGCACCCAGGCGTTTGCAGCTCTGGTGCTGTGGTCACAGATGCACTCGGTTTAGGTTGTGCACACCCATTCGTGGCGAGTGCGTTGGCGACAGGTGTTTCCTCTTTGCAATTTGGCGATGATAGTTTTGCACAACCTTTGGAGGTTGACTCCAGTGTAGGTATGGATACGTTAGATAGGGTATCAAGGTATTGGGTTCCCCTTCTTTGGGGTTAAGTTCTCCTGGTGGTCACTGTCTCTTTTCATGCTTCGGCCCGGCCGGACGATCCGGATGTAGAAGGTTGTGTAGAGGAAGACGAACAAGTTCAGGAATTTGCCTTTCCTCAGGCTACTTGAAATGAATACAAGCAGATGATAGAATTCATTCATTTATTATATCTGCTGTCGAAAGCTCCTGAGGATCCGGTACAGCCTAATTAGGCAATGTTTGAAACATCGTATTCTACAAAACCTGCGGTTCCTCAAACATCTATTAAGTTAGTTTACGTTCGGTCACGTCAAGCAGGCTTTGAGGGAGGCGGACACCAGGTTGGCTGTGCTCATTGGTTCAGGTAAGTGGGATTCAACCTTGCTTCCTATTCGGAAGGGGTTGTACAAATTGGCAGGTAACCCTTCGACCGGTAACCCTTCGACTCTGAACAAATCGATGGAGGCACTTCTGTCTAGAGTTCCTTGATCATCTAGGCTAGTAAGGGTTTCTTTGTGAGAGTCTAATTTCTTGGAAGATATGTTCTGCCATCAGTCAGAAGCATTATCACATTCACTCAGAGTTGGCTGATTTAAATCATGATGATTTTAATCAGTGATTTATATCAAGATTTAAATAAAATGATTTAAAAAAAAGTATTGATTTAAATCAATATTTACTTCTGTCCCAACATGGAATTTAAAGGAAAAATGGGAAAACAAACATAATCACACCTACTTCATATATTTCTGAAGTATAGAACACTAAAAACTTCCTTTTACAATAGAGAAAAAATTTCCACAGTACATTAAATCAAAGGGCTTTACTTGTGAAGAACTGTACCTGTTTCTGAGGAGTAGAATACTAAAGCACTTCCTTTTACAATGCACTGTAACAAAAAAAATTTAAATTCCACATGCTATTAAAGAAATGAAATCAAAGAGGTTTACTTATAATGAACTGTACTTATTTCCTGAAGTAATGAATTTAAAAAATAAAAGTATTATAGCCTGTATTTAAAACAAAAGTACATTGAATTTACAATTGAAAAGAAGCATTCTTTGAAAGATAATGATACACTTCTTTGAAACGTAGTTCATAAATATTCTTTGAAATTGAAATTCAAAATCTTTAAAAAATAAGTTTGGTTCTTTTAGGTATCCTGATCATTAATATCATCAAATACATCCATTTTGTGTATTCATGATTTTAAATAAAAACACCAGTTTTGCTGCCTTTTCTGTCTCCAGCTGGTTCCTTAGTTTTAAATGTACAATAGCATAGCTTGAAAAAATTCTTTCAACCCCTGATGAAGAAGCCACTGCAGACAGTAGTTGTTGTACTGCTGAAATTACATCACTATTCAATACACTTGAATGTGACTTCCACCATTCAACAGCTGAAATACACTTGGTCACAGATTCACTAAACTTACATGAATGGAAAGGAGACGATTTGACTTGAAATTTCATGATGACTGGGACAAGTGAGGGAAACTTTTCATTGGCATAATCCATTGCATTATTCAATTCTTCTGTTTGCAAGAAGATGAGCTTGTGTTAAGACTTGTTCAAACCTCTTTTTCGCAGCAGTTACTGCATTTCTTGTCATTGCATAAAGTTGTGATTAATTCTTTCCAAATGTTCACTGCTTCAG
>NC_087222.1:16861220-16906220 GCF_015104395.2 Macrobrachium nipponense
CTGCTGGAAAGGTGTATCTTTTGGTGTTCATAATCTGTCATCAGTCGGGTGGCTCAACTTCCAACAAGAGTTGTTGCGAGTGCTTTTAAAGATGTTTTGCACCCCCTCAAGAGACAGTCTAAGGATGTGGATAACTCTTCTCCTCCTTCTAAGAGGACTAAAAAGGATGTCTTCAGTCCGCAGTCTTTGTGCAGTTACGTGATGTCGCTTCCTGCTTCGTCAGCTCCTATCCCTTGTTCTGCCTGGAGTTGTTCCTGGATTACCTCGGACTCCTGGCTGCAGTTCTCCTGAAGCAGTGCGGTGCTCTCTTTCGACTGAATGTTCCACACAGTTGCTACGCACCCGTCTTCCCTGACAGCTGAGTCAAGAACAGTTCGCCTCACTCTCACTTGTATGCTTTGAGTCCCGATCCTTCGCTCCGCTCCCACTTAAAACAAAGCAGTTGGGTGACATCATGTCTCTTTTGCAGAAAACTCTAACATATTCCAAAATGGAAGATATGGCATTATCGCCTATCTCTTCGAATGAGGACAAGGAGGAACAGGATGTGTCTCCTTCGTCTTCTTATTCTGCATTGTTGAGATATTTTCTCAACAGCTTTTCAGATTTTTTCTCTTCTGCAGCTCCAGTATCCCCAGCTTCGACTTTCCTCATGAGGAAACCCGCTTCAGACAGTTTGGGTTTACCCAAGTTAGTTCTCTCTTCATCAGTGAAGATGGTTTGGAGAGATGTGGACTTCTGGTTAGCTTCAAAGGAAGAGATAGATAAAGCTTCATTTGCTTTCCCTCCGTGCAAGTTGATAAAGAAAAGTTACCAATTTTATGACACTAGGGAAGCTCCTTCCCTAGAAGTATATGTCTCCTCAATGATTCTGCTAGGCTTTCTGCTTTTTCATCTTCTAAAGTCATGCTCTTGTCCTCAGTAATGGATCACCTTACTAGGAATTTATTCAGTTTTGAAGTATATAGTGTCTTAGATTAGACAATTGGGGTGTTAGCAAGGAAGATAAAAGATGGCCCAGTGATTGCAGAAGACACAGAAGACTTGTTGGGGGTCTTGTCATGTCATGAGTTGACAAGGCTATTGGAGACAGATCGGCAGAGTTAGCATCTCTCGTCTCATTATGTATCTTGAAGAAGAGAGAGTTGTGGTGTTCATTCACTACCAAAAGCATGACTACAATACAGAAGTCTGCATTACTTTTTGTCCCGCTGGACAAAAAGCACCTGTTTCCGCAAGATTTAGTGCAACAGATTTTGTCATCACTACAGAAAAAGTTGACCAACGATATTTTGGTGCAATCATCGAAACATCCCAGGGTCTTTTTCTCCTCTCCAATCCCAGGCTTTTCATAGGGCAAGACAGAGAAGCCAGCAAAGACCCCATGTTAACTTGCAACCTCCAACCAGGTCTCAAGAAGACTACCTACAAGACTGCAAGCAAGAAGTGAGGAGTGCGTCCTTCGTGCCCTTGTAGGAGCCAGGTTGGCCTTTGTTGGAGGGAATGGAGTCTGAGAGGAGCGGAACCTTCAAAGAAGGCCCACCTTTGGTCAAATTGCCAATAGTATTACCAGCCCTCTTGGCAAAATCAGAGTTTACAACCCTCTCTTGGGAGGTAGAGTTACTGCTTCATAAGGGAGTAGTAGAATTAGTAGAAGATCAAAACTCGGAAGGGTTTTACAACAGACTCTTCATGGTCCCGAAATCATCAGGGGACTGGAGGCCAGTTTTGGATGTAAGCGCTTTGAATCATATCGTCCTCAAGATGAAATTCCACATGGAGATCAATCAGTCAATGATGTCTGCCATCCATCATGGGGACTGGATGGTGACCTTGGACATGAAGGATGCATATTTTCACATCCCTGTCCATTCGAATTCCAGAAAGTTTCTCCGTTTTGTTTTTCCGGGCATTATGCTCTGGTATTGCTCATGTGAAACTTTCTCTTTGATAATACCCCACAAAGCATTGTCACAAGGTGTTAGGTCTGGACTCCTGGGAGGCAAATCAAAATGTGCTAGTAGTTGCAAAAATCTTCATTTAGATATTCAGTGACAGTGATAGCATGGTGGGGTGGGGCACCATCTTGTTGAAACCAACAAGTATTCAGATCACCATTCAACCTTTGGAGTTGGTGAACAAACTACTTTAACATAGCCAGGTACAAGTGCTGGTTAACAGAGCCATCAAAGAAATAGACTGCATAAGGTGGTTACCCGATATAGCTGCCCAGATCATTACATGTGGCAGGTTGTGCTCCACTTCTTCGTAATAGTGCGGATTTTCTTTGCTCCAGAAATAAATTTTCCTAGCCCGCCCACTCTGGTAGATAGCACATTCATCAGAGAAGAACATCTTTCAAAGTTGTGAAATTGTCAGAAACTCCTCAAGGAGCCGTCCGCATGCCACACATCTTTTATCCATGTCGTTATCACTTAGTTCGTTGGAGAATGTTGGCTTAAATGATTTCAAATAAAGATCTTTTGTCATGTGGGTTAACATTGTGATTTTTGGAATTCATAGCTCGGAAGATCGTTTTCACAGTGACTTCTTTGGTGACCGTAGCACAGATGCCTCCACGGCGCATGCACATGAATCCCGTCTTGTTGATGGTCGTCCTTTCTTTGGCTTGTCCATAATTGATCCTGTGAGAAACAGTTTATGTTCCCATCGCAGTATTGTCATCTTCTTAGCTGGTTTGCCGAATTTTTCAGTGAAGTCATGTCACAGAGCCTCCATGTTCTTGCCAGAATGCACATGCTCATGTGCCCATACACTTACAGGCAGCCTCTCTTCCGAACTATAGGAGCTCGTGTCAGCCATCTGTAATAAGAAATTAAACAATATTAGGAAAAAAAAACGTGAAAATTAAAATAATATTTAGGGGTAACAAGAATAAACTGAATCTAGGATATGTATTTTGTTTTATTGCAATACTTGTACCCCTATTGTTGGTACTTTTTGGTAGGGGTAACAAGACTTTCGGACCACCCTGTAGTATACAAGATAGTAATCATAATACTGGTAATAACAGTAATATTGTTAGATAAAAAAATGCATTGAGAGTTATAATAGTTAGTGCACAGATTATATAACTTGAATTTCAGCTAGAGTCCTTAGGTGATTACAGTAATCTGGTCCAGAGGGTTAAATACGAAAATTTAATGTAGAAAACTTTAACTTGATAATAAACGCAGTATTAATGAAAAAGTAAAATATCAGTAATAACAGTTACCATATAAATATAATAATAATGACAGATTCTGCAGAAGACACCTTGCCGAGACAGAGATTAAGTCATTTAGGGAACAAACACCTCATTTTCCCATCTTTCCCACAATTTAGATCTTCATGCTTCACTCCTTAGGACACTTTGTATGAGCGAATTGCTGCTGTTTCTCACTCGGGTTAACAGACTGGACACTGTTCGCCTTACAATGATTTTTAAGTTGTCCAAGTGGTTTCCTATGAACATCTGTGTGGCAGTGTGGTAGCAAGGAGTGTTTGTAAGGCTTTTTAAAATATTATTGTGCACAACAGTCACATGTCTCATGGTCTCTCGGGTATAGTTCGTCCAGAGGGAACACCCATAAATACTGTAGCAATACGAGCAGAAGAGCAGCAGTTTCACGTCTCGGTGACAGAAGGCAAACCTCCTTGCAATCATGGTGCCAGTTGCACATAGTTTACGACGCCTCTGTTCAATGTCTGCCGTATCTTTTAGGTCATCTGTGATAAAATGACCCAAATACAGAAATTCATGCACTATGCAATATGCTTAAGCGATCTCGGGACCAGCGACATGCACTGGGTCTGGGTTTCGATGTATAGGATATCAAATTCCTCTGCATATTGGTGGCAAGTGTCGATGAGTCATTGAAGACTTGTGCTGATGGGGAAATTAGAACCATATCGTTGGCATAACTGAGGTTGTTTATAGTTGTTTCATTGGCAGTGCATCCGATTGGGAGTGAGTTCAGTTTGACATTCAAGGCATCTGTGTACATATTATTTAGATGACTGACTGGCTACTCAGAGCTCAGTTGAAGGACAAATGCGTGGAGGATGTGTCAAAAACTTTCCGGCTTATGAAGAAACTAGGTATTTTGATGAACACCAAGAAGTCTCAGATCATTCCCACTCAACGGATTCTTTATTGGGGAATGGTTCTGGACTTTCCCCTGTAAGAATAAACTTTTGTCTCCTTTGCATCAGATGGCTCCTGTCCCTTCAGGAGTTCTCAGTGGCTCAATAGAGGAGCCTTCTGGGAACACTGGCCTCAGTCGAAAAGTTTGTGAAGTTAGGGAGACTCCACACGAGGCCACTGCAATTCTTTCTAAAAGCTAATAGGAACAAGAAAACTCCACAAGATTCATTTGTGTTCCCAATAACATCAGAAATCAAACTGGAAGTCTCTCCTCCCGTTGAGCCCAGACCTAGCCTTGAATTCCAATGTCTAAAACCTAGGTTGGGGAGCTCATCTGGAGAACAGGGAAGTGTCAATAATGTGGCCAGAAGAGTTCAGAATTTCCCACATAAATGTAAAAGAGTTAAGGGCGATTTTTCTAGGATTGCAAGCCTTTTCCTCCCTAATTCGAGGGAAAACAGTAACAATCCACTCCGACAATTCGACGGCTCTGTCATACGTCAGGAAACAAGGGGAACTCCTTTTCCTTTTTACAAGTGACTTAGGAACTTCTCCTTTGGGCAGAAAGGAATCAGGTGTTGTTGCTGACTTGCTTCATCCAAGGGAGGATGAATCGGGTCCTTCCGACGGAGTGGACTTTGGATCAACTGGTGTGCAAGACCCTTTGGAGGCTGTAGAGCCGACCTTCCATAGACCTCTTTGTGACTTCGAAAAACCACAGACTCCCAAGATTCTGTTCTCCAATCCCAGACCCTCTCGCCTGGAGGACAGATGCGATGTTGCAAGACTGGAGCTGTTTGGATCTCTATGCCTTCCCTCCCTTTGGTATGATCAGGTAGGTCATAAAAAAGTTAAATTTTCACCAGAATGTAACAATGACTCCAGTGGCCCCCTTTTGGCCTGGGAAAAGGTGGTTACCAGACTTGATGCAACTATTAGTCGACTTCCCCAGGCTCCTACCTCAAAAACCGTGTCTTTTCAGACAACCACATTTTCAGAGGTCCCATCTTGGATTGTCCACTCTGGCTCTGACAGGGTACAGACAGTCGGGTGCCTCGTTTAAGATCGAAAGGATGTTCTAAAGTTGCAAAGGCTGTCACCCAATGCAGACGACCTTCATCTAATAAATTATATCAATCTAAGTGGTCTACCTTCAGAGATTGGTGTAATAGACACACGGTGTCCTCTTCTGAAACAGCTGTAAGTCAAGTAGTTGACTTCCTTCTTTAATTGAAGTCCAGGAAGTTATCAACATCTGCAATCAAGGGCTACTGTAGAGCTATGTTTAGTTCAGTTTTAAGATATAGAGGACTAGATTTGTCATCTAATCAAGATTTAAGTGACATTAAGTCTTTTGATGTCATGAAACAAGTTAGTTCTGATTTCATTTCTTGGAAATTAGATGTGGTATTGAAATGGATTTCAGGGCCACCTTGCAAACCTCTTCAATCTGCTTCTGTCAGGGATCTAACGAGGAAAACTATCTTCTTAGTGGTTTTGGCAAAAGCAAAGTGTGTTAGCAAAATCCGAGCTATAGATAAAAGGATCGGATTTTCACAGGGGTTGCGGTATGTTTCTTCTCTCTGGATTCCTGGCAAAGAATGAGGACCCATCTAACCTGTGGCTGAGGAAAAGGAGAGGTTGCTATGTCCAGTCAGGGCCTTAAGATATTACCTTCAAAGAACAGAAAAGGTTAGTGGCTCTTCAGACCTCCTTTGGTGCTTGGTCAGGAATCTGTCTTTTCCACACTCCAAAACTGCCCTATCATTTTTTAAAGAAATTTTATTGTAGAAGCACATGCAGAAATCTACGAGGACAAATTGGCTGCAATGAAGGTCAAGGCTCATGAAGTGAGCACGGCCGCGACTTCTCTCGCCTTCAGACATAATATGTCATTTACTAAAATTATGCAAGCAACATTCTGGAAGTGTAGGTTAGTATTTGCTTCACACTACCTAAAGGATGTGGAAACTATCTTTGAGAGCTGCAACACATTAGGACTGATATCATTTTCACCTTGAAAAAGTATTGTGTTAGTTGGGAAGCCTGGAGTCACATTTGTGGCTAGAGTGCCCACCAGTCCCTTTTTAGTGTTGGGTTGTGACAATCTTTTATGGTTATGGTGTAGTGCATTGTTGTTATCCTGGTCTTCGCCCAGGGCAAGGGCACCTTTTGTTGCTTTGCGAACCAGTATTGTACTACCTTGCTCCAAAGCCACCACTCATATAGAGGCGACTCTGGGTAGAGAGCCACGTACTCTACGGGTCAAGTGGAGCACCGTCCGGAGGCAGAAATTATCTGCAGTGCTCACTTGTCAGGTAAGAAAACAACAAGCATATTATTATATGCTGGCAAACTTTTATTTCAATTTCATTACACTATATACAATGTATTGAGATAGAATTTGTCCATGATTCCCCCTCTTTTAAATGTGGAATCAGCTTTGTAATTACTGGGTGAATTCCATATAAAATTGATATTTTTACACAAAAATAAGGTGTATGTACTTACCCAGTAATTATATGATTGAAGCCCTCACATGGACATTAGAGCACAAAATGAATTGAAGATCTCTGCCAGGTTGTTGCCTACATAAGCCCGGGTAGTGGGTGGGGCATTCCAGCTACACTGTAACCAACACTACCGTAGATTTTCAATTGTTAGGCTGCCGTAGGTAGGAAGTTCTTAGCTATATAATTATTGGGTAAGTATATAAAAAATTCATTTTATTATAAAAATATCATTTTTATCCACAGTCACCTTTAAGCCTCCCCTCTCTAAAGACTCCTGCCACTCTCCAACACCTCTCCGTAGGTCTTCCTCATATTTGGCAGTAATCACCAGATAATCGGCATACAACTCCCGCAGCTCTTCATTCCTGATCTTTTGACTTAAGACACCCATGACAAGCACAAACAAAAATGGACTTAATGCTGACCCTTTGTGCAACACTAACTTCAAAGTTTTCTGTTTCCCAAACTGCTGTTTTTACTATTGTGATCGTTCTTTGATATATCATCTCAACCAGCCTAACCAACTTTTCTGAGACTTTCTTCCTCAAACACCAAACTATCACTACTACTCTTGGGATTTTATTGTATGCTTTCTCTAGGTCTCGACCTCATAACCATACATAACCTTGAGGTTATGTATTTGAAAATACATAACCTCAAGGTTATGTATTTTCAAATACATAACCTTCGTGGTTATGGTGTTCCAGTTCAAAGTGCTTTGTTTTGGGCTCTGAACCATTCCCCAGGTGTTCATTAAAGTGTTCATCCTTGTCTCAGCTTGGGCCATTTCACACAAAATGCGTTGGCTGAGGCATCTTGGTGACTGGTTAGTCCTGACAAGCTCTTAGACAGTTGCTCCTGAACACAGACTGACTTCTCAAGATTTGTCAGGACCTGGGTGTAGCGACCAATTTTACACATGTAACTTACCAAGTAATTACCTATATCTGAAAGCTTCCTACCACAGTCGTCAAAATATTCCAAATTTTGTGGTGGATCCGCATTGCTAGTGTAGGTGGATAGGACCCACTCAGTATCGGGAGTGATGGGTACAAAACTGGTGAGAGAACCAATTTGTTTTCTGCTGGCTACCGACTAGCATCAGTGATTTTGGTGGTCATCATTCGTCAATGTTTGGATATTTCCAGTGTTCTTTAGTGACATACTTGCTTATTTTGTGGTTTGTTTACATAATTAGAAAGTCAGTTATGTCAGTAACTAGCTCTTCCAGCATTAGGTATTGCTCAGAAGGTTATAGAACTAGGTTAACCAAGTTCTCTTATGATTTGCACACCAAATGCATTAAATGTAGGGGGCAGGATTGCTCTAAGGAATTGAAATCTCATTTGGATAAACTAGCTAGAGATAGGAAGAGAAAGGCGACTTTCAGAGCCGAAAGTAGGGCTTCTGTAGAGAATTCTCCCTCAGTAGTTGAGGATTTACCTACTCGTGCTCAACCTCCTATTACTTCCCCAATTGTTAGCCCTCCTACTTCATTACAAGTGACTCCTATTCCAGGCTCCCATGATTCCAAACCCGACACCATTACCAGTCTTGAAGTGAAATTTAAAAAGAAATTTTATTTTCTCGCTAAGGCGATTATGGAATTAGGTGCCTCTTTCGGGTCTTTTGTGGAGAGCACTCCTCTCAAAAGCGCAGTGCAAAGTGAAAGTGCTGTGATTACTGTTCCAAACCCCTGCACCGGGTAGAAGACGTACGGGAAGTCCAGGGGATGGCAGAGGGGTTTGCCCCAAGACAGTTGTACTTTCTGTTGCACCTGTTGATGACTCTTAGACAGCGACAGAGTGCCACTGGAAAGACGTCCCTTTCAGTGCTCACTGTCTGTCTTCAGACTCTTTGGATTCTTCTTCAGACAAGAGATGTCATCGTCGCAGGTGTAGAATGCCTCTGAAGAGGCATTCTACACCTGTGGACGGTTCTCCTCCCCCTCTTGAGAGATATAGGGAGGTCGGAATCGATCCATAGCCATCTTGCTGTCTTCAGGATTGCTTAAAGTTTCTCTGGTCAGAAGCATACTTCTCACCCAGTATTAGCGGCCAAATGGGCGCCTATTTCGGAGCGCCCATCTTGTGAAGACATTGTTGTGTCTGCTACTGTGCATCTATGAGCTTCCCCGGTCCACTTGGCGCTCTCTCTTGGCTAATACAGTATCTTATGTGGATGAGTCGTTGGCACCTCTTAAACGTCAGTTAAGGGAGTTACTGAATTTTTTGAGAAGTAAATCTTCCTCTACGAACATGGTAAGTATCTCGTCCCCAATTTCTTTGGAAGATGTAGCAGTTGAGCAAGAGATGACTTATTCTTCTTATTCGTCGCTGATGAAATTCTTTCTGGAGAATTATCCAGACTTTTTCATTCCCAAGACTCCAGCAGCTCCTGCCTCTACCTTTCTTATGTGGAAAGCTCCTGTAGACGAACTCCCCCAGATGATTTTGTCTTCCTCTTCTAAAATGGTCTTAGGAGAAGTGGAAGAATGGCTGGCTGGTAAGAGGGAGCATGTGGAAGCAGGTTAAGCGAGCACCAACCAGAGGCAGTATTCATCTGCAGTGCTTTCTTACCAGGTAAGGTACAATGAGTATTTTGAAAATACTTGCAGACTTTCTATGTTGAGTCATTACTTAACTTCTAATGTCTTTAATATAGACATGTCCATGATTCCACCTGCATAATCATGGAATCAGCTACAGGTATGTAATTACTTGGTAACTTACACGTGTAAAAATGACATTTTTATGATAAAATTAGATTTTACACATACCAAGTAATTACATGATTATAACCCTTCCCTCCTTCCCACAGATGGACATGGCAGACCAAGCGCATTTGTTCTCTCTGCAGTTTTGTATCCATTGGTCCTGAAAGTGGATGGGTCCTATCCACCTACTACACTAGCGATGGTGGCGCTGCCACAAAATATCAGCAAGATCAGAGAGGCAATACAGTTATTCCTGTTGCAATAGGAAGAACCACCTCAGCAGTGCCAAGTCATTCTGGGTCACCTGTCATCCTTGGAGAAGCTGGCCCCTCGTGAGTAGCTTCACCTTCGTTCTGTTCAGTGGAGAATGAAGGAGTTTTGGTCTCCGTAAGGGAGTCCCTATTCTTCCAGATGCCTTTCTCAGAGGAAGCAAGGAAGGACTTATCCTGGTGGTTCCAACCGAGATGCTTCTGCATCGACTATGGGATAATCCACACCTGGAAGAGTTGCTGGTTTCAGGTGTGTGGAACCAGGACTTTTGATCTCAAGGGGGCATTTTTGGCTCTTCAAGAGGTTCAGGATCCGGTGATGGGGGGTGCTCCATGGTGTTTATATCAACAATACAGTAATACCTCAATCTTACGCTAGACGAGTTGTGCGAATTCACAATAGCGCAAACTTTTCATTGGAACATAACTCTTTGTCATACAAGAGTATTTCAAAAATGTGCAAAAGCTAATGTAACCTTTTCAAACTCTTAAAAAACCCTGCAAAAGTGTTTGTTTAATTCCATATGTGATTTATAAGTTTTCAAGCTTTTATGTTTAAATAAAATTACATTGAATAATGAAAATAATAATTATTGGTCTCTCTCTCTCCCTCTCTCTCTCTCTCTCCTCTCTCATCGCTCTCTCTCTCTCGCTCCTCTCACTCTCTCTCTCTCTCTCTGTTGTATGTCTGTAATCTTCATACACTTCTATAGTCTTACCAACCATTTACTTTTTTTCCAAGGGCAATGTATTAAGCTAACTTTTAAATGAAATTACAGTAACTTTAATTTTATTCAAAAGTTAGCTTAATACTTATGGAGCATGATTAAGATCATATTTAGTGTTTAAACTCTAGAAGAAAGCATTTATGAGCATTTTTAGAAACTGTACCAAACTTACGGGAAAATCCTCTTGCTCGAGGTAGTCTACAACCTAACCTCGTTTAAGTTTGGGGTATTACTGTACAACTGTACAGTATTAGCATAGTCAGCAAGCAGAGGAATTGGTTTCCTTCATCTCCACATGTTGGTGATGCAGATTCATGAGTGGGCAGTAGCACGATCAGTAGAGCTGCCAGCCAGGTAAATTCCAGGGAACCAGAACATAATGGCAGACAAGCTCAGTCGCCAGGGTCAGGAGATAGGGACAGCGTGGTCCCTACACCCAAGACATTACCGAAAGATTGTTCAATATTTTGCGGCTTTCTAGCAACCTTGCTCAACAGAACGCTCCTGGCTTTCTGTTCTGTTGTGCCAGACCCATTGACAGCAATAGAAGACACTTTCCAACACCCATGGAACAATCTCCAAGGCCTATACTTTTCTTCCATTTTGTGTGATCCATTGGGTGATCAGCAGGGTCATGATCATCCCAAATCTCACTCAGATGACCCTAGTTGCTCCCAAGTGACCACTTGCCAAGTGGTATCCGGACCTGATAGCTCTACTTTCCCAGGTACCAAGAGAGATTCCTGCTTGGTACAACCTGCTGTGCCAGCCGCTCATAGAGAGGTATCACCAGGCTGTGAGAAAACTGTCACTTCACGCCTGAAGACTATCCTGCATCTCTTGTGAGCAAGAGGTATTTTCTCGTCACACAGTGACCAAGACGTCTGGATACCTTTGTAAATCTTCAGCGGCTGTCTACCAGAGGAAATGTGTCGTCTTCTGTGATTGGTGTCGTTGATGGGGAATCTCTCTGGTCGGATCTCCTCTTCAGCATGTTGCAGACTTTCTTGTCTTTCTTCGCCGAGAGAGTTAAATGTGAATATATTGCCAAGTCGCAAGCCATGCATATGCAGATACACTAATCGAGGAAATGCTGTAATATGAAATTTTCATAGGTATGCAAAACAAAACATTATATCATCTACCATCTTTGTTCATCAGGCCAAAACAAGAAGTGCTCGGTGATGGCATATGAGTGAGGGGAATTCCCTTATTCACTCTTCTTAACCACCAGTTAACCCATTTCCAACATACACTGAAAGATACTCCTTCATAAAAAGCTCTGGTTTGTAAAGCTCTGAAAAAATGTCATATTTGAAAAAATGTAGCAGCACATACCTTCCAAGACTGTCATCAGTGTTGCTGGTCATAATAGCTACTTATGTATTGTATCAACAATAACAGTTAGTGAAACTAATTTGAAAACTTTCATCTCTCTTCAAATTACTACTCAATTCACCATTACTATTTTTTCTCCTTATTATCTACTGCATCTGTGAATAATATGGTGTTATGTATTAGCTGGATCACATATAATTAAGCATTTGCTGTGTACTGTACCCTTCCTGCTATTACCCCACAAAACTCTTATGCTGGTCTCTTGCATTTTCTATTCTTGGCCTTTGATTTGTTAATAAGATATGTTCATAAGTAATTTATATTGTAATGTCAAGCTAAGAAGGTTTACAGATGTGAGGCGGTGGGCGTCAATATTAACTGTTAATTTATTTTTGTATTGTAGCTTCAGGAATGTTTTGATGCTGTTTCTGGACAACGTTTGGTAGGATTGTTTTCATGTTTGGATAGAACTATCAAATGTTAATTGGCCTGAGACTTTTATGGGAATCTGAATTGAATTTGACCTATTATTTTGCTGCCTCAGTTCTGGCATTATGTTTCCTAACTCTGTGTTACATTCTTTGATTTCAGATTCTCCCTCAGAAGAACCTTCCTTCCTTTGTCAGTTTTGATTAGCATCAGGATTTTGGGAAATGCATGTTGTTTAATGGTACTACATGGAACATTACCAATAGCAACTCTCAAGTGTATGAAACAACAGTGAATTATTGTACACATATTTAACAAATTTAAACAACAAGTAAAATTTATTTTGAATATTAGATTCATACATCAGCAGTGAAATCTGGTTGTAGTCCTTCAAGATATTGTACTTAATTCTTAACAGATTTATTTAGTAATTATTTGTAAACAATTTTGTGTTAAGAGTTGTAAATTGAACACATTGTCATTACAGAACAGGACAGGACATAAGGCTAAAATGAATCCTGAACATTCTTTAGAATTTCCTTTGAAAAGTGAAACTGAAGGTACATTATCACTACCTTCCATAAATCAAGAAAACAGCAACTTGGCTGCCTTTAGTGGAACCAATGATGGAGACTTTTTGTCTCTGGATTCATTGATGGACATCAAAATAGAGCCAGAGGAATTCTGTGAGTCTAAAGAAGATGATGAATATTCATATGAAATGAATTCAATAGTGAATGAAAAACATCCACAAACTTGCAAAAAGGAAGTAAAACAAGAAAGAAGGATCTGTGACAATGGAGAGAAGCCTTTCATATCCACTGACTGTGAGAAAACATTTTACAAGAAAATTAATCTTACAAATGATATCACAAATCTTACCAGAGAGAAATTCATATGCAATGACTGTGGGAAAGCATTTTCCCATAAATCAAATCTTACAAGACATATGAGACTCCATACCGGAGAGAAGCCATTCAACTGCAAGGAATGTGGGAAAGCATTTTCCCAGAAACCAAATCTTACAGGTCATATGAGAATCCATACGGGAGAGAAACCATTCATGTGCAAGGAATGTGGGAAAACATTTTCCCACAAACAACATCTTACAAGTCATATGAGAATCCACACTGGAGAGAAACCATTCATGTGCAAGGAATGTGGGAAAACATTTCCCAGGAAAGATTATCTTAAAATTCATATGAGAATCCACACTGGAGAGAAGCCATTCATGTGCAAGGAATGTGATAAATCATTTTCCCAGAAATCAATTTTTACAAGTCATATGATATTGCATACTGGAGGGAAGCCATATCTGTGCGAGGAATGTGGGAAACCATTTTCCTTGAAATGTAATCTTATAGTTCATATGAGAATCCATACTGGAGAGAAGACATTCATGTGCAAGGAATGTGGGAAAGCATTTTCCCAGAAACCAAATCTTGCACGTCATATGAGATTGCATACTGGAGAGAAGCCATTCATGTGCAAGGAATGTGATAAATCATTTTCCCAGAAATCAAGTCTTACAAGTCATATGATATTGCATACTGGAGAGAAGCCATTCATGTGCAAGGAATGTGGGAAAGCATTTTCCCACAAATCAAGTCTTACAAGTCATATGAGGTTACATACTGGAGGAAAAAGAAACAGCATGATAAAATAAACCAGTTAAGGGCATAAATCTCTCAAATGACCAACTATATGAAAGATCAAAATCACTCACAAAATCTGCTCAAGAAAATAAGGAAGATAAAGAAAAATACAGAGTAGGGGATGAACAAGTGAGTGGAAAATTGGCACTAGTAAAGGCCCTAGTTTCACAAATAAGAAACAAACAACAGAAGATAAAAGTAACAGATAAATAGGCAATTTGGTGAAAATCCAAAGATTGTGTATAGGAAGATGACAAAAGAAACAGTTGAGGTACGAACACCACCGAGCAAGGAAGACCTAGAGATTTTGGAAGCCACTGTTTGAAGACCCTAGACAACACCAAGAGAATTCATGGATTGACACCATTAGGCAGAACAGCCAGAAACAGCAAATGCCACCAATAAGCTTCATCATAGAAAAAGTAACAAAACTAAAAGAATATAGTCATTTCAAGACCCCAGTAATAGGCAAGATCTCAAATTTCTGGCTAAAAAAGATCACAGCACTACACCGCACTTATATGCAAGCTTTTTCAAGAAATAGTAAATGGAGAAGAATCGCCAGAGTGGCTCATAACAGAAAGCACCAACTTTCTCCCTAAAAGCTCCGAGACTGAGCTCCCTAACAAATATTGACAATGTTCAGTTGTACTGACAGATTTGTTAATGTTTTGCACCCCAAAATAAGTTGCACTTGATGTTGAGATAATTATTGTGAACTTGTCTGCAAAATCTATAGAAAAAAAGGCAACAGCAGCCTAAGGGATGATAAAAAGAAAAACCATATTTATATTTTTATGATCTAGTTCATGACCATCATCATTGCTGTTACTCAAAGAAGAAAAGGAGAATCTGAAGGAGGGTCTCACTTAAAATGCAGATGAAGGCTCTTCATTTGCAGAGTCTTTATTGGAAGTCAGGGCAGAGCCAGAGTGAATTTGATTGAAAATGGTTGTGTAACCTTTATGCAAAGGTAAAATAAATGACTTTTTTTCTTTCAATTGTTCTCAATGAACACTGTACAGTGCTAGGTTAAGAAACTTTCCTTTGTCTTTTCCACTGTTCTTGTTCCTGAGTATTTTTTGAATGATTTCCAAATAAAGAATTATTATTGTCTTTGGCTGACATGAAGTTTTCTTCCTTTTGTTATGCAGCATTGTGCATATATGCACTTGTATATGTAGTTGTAAGCTTGAATATTTCCATGAAATATTATTCTTAGTGGAAATAGAAAGGATTGATATCTTCATTAAACTTCAATGAAATTTAGGTGCAGTTTTATTTGATTATTTTTTATTGTATGTTCTTGGTTTTAATCTTCTACAAAGAATGTGCTACAGCATTTGTAAGTAAATCCTAATGCCTTGTATTCACTCACTAAATACTACAGTGGACTGTGTCGTATTTTGTTTTAGGTTAACCAGTCTGAAGTGTTGAGATTAGACTAGTTATGTAAATGACTAAAGTAATGCGTTACTCTGATTAGATTAAATCTTTTTTTTTTCATTGTATAAACTTTTAAAATATTGAAAAATAATAAAAATTGTTTATACATAAAAATTTTTCATTTGACCCCATTAAAACTTAAATAATATCAGATTAATATTCTACACTGCCAAAATTCAATGAATGCACCGAGTATCTGGTCCCAGTGCACCAACTTCATTCACATAACAGCTGCCTTTGGTGAACTATTCACTTTGCAGGATTATTTTCTTTGATAAATAGAATCAGCTTAAAAAGTCTGAATAAAAACAGAATATTACAAAACCAACAAACACATCCTACTATAAGGGAGAAGTTTAAAACTTGGCTACCTTACTTGGTAGCTACCTCTTAATTCAAACTGCAAGAATAACTGTTTCTGTAGCTGGTAGTTAACCTCTAAAAAAATGACTGTGCTAACTACTCCTTCAGACCTGTGGTGGCTGCACAACAAATTGTGTAGCTTACCCAGCTCCTTAGATGTGCCATTGTGGAGACGGGAGAATGAATGAGGGAGTAACTGGCTTCTCTTCTCTGGCCCTTCATCCTTCTGCTTCGGGGCAGAGAGTGGATCCAGCTGTCACATGCTGGAACTGATGACCGATGCAGTTAAGTTTTGCAATGGAGTAACCACTGGTTCACCTTTATAGAGTATAGAAGCAACTGCCTCTTTCTCTAGCAAGGGGAGGTCCCTGACAATAAGACAAACCCACTGGTTATATTTGCCTTACTGTCTTTTAACCCTCAGATTCATCTCAGCATGATTTTGTGTGGGGTTACATCTCTTCCCTCATTGGAAAAAACCGAGAAGTCTGGCGGCTGATCATGCAGTCTCTGTATTACTCCGATCAATTCATCAGAGGCAGACTTCTTCTTTTACCTGAAGATCTCTTGAAGACCGAGTTTATCTTGATGCTTATATGATTTCTGCATAATGAAGTGTGGGGAAAAATATCTAAACTATTATCTTGACACTTGAGTTGAAGGGGAAATTATCAATACCTACTATTATCCCAAATAGTTGAAAGTATGACTGAAGGCATATTGACAGCAGACTCGATATGCAGTAATAAGCCACAAAATTCTAGACCTCTGGAGACCTGATCGAATGTCTAGATGAAACCAAGTTGTATCTTGTTAGAGATTTTAAGTTCTTGGGGTTATTACGCTTATAACATTTAAAGCTACTTATTATCCCTTGCCATACGGGTGACAAAGGCAACCCTTGTCACTTTGTTTCAGAACTTCAGTGATGAATGAACATTGTGGGTGGTAAATATAATCGCTAGTGGATATTGATATGCTAATTTACAGAATAACTAAATGTTAAGACTTTAGTTTCACTGTCCTAACCTTCATTTAACCACTAGTGTCACCGGTCTACTTGGTCTTCGTGAACAAAGCTGTGTGGAAGGTCAAGCGTTGGAATAAGGTACCTATTACAAAGCCATATTACGGCCCTCTTGTCAAGTCGAATGGAATGGAGGGCCTAACTAAAGCAGGCAATTATTGTAGAGAAGTTTTTTCCATGGGGTTTCAACATAATTTGCACAATTTATGACTAAAGTCCTTTTAAGATGACTACATAATAACTGATTTATGCATGGAGGTTCTTCGGCAACAAAACCATTGCTTACTACCCGTCATGAAACTTGCATGATAGACAAAATTGTACTGTTTCTCCCCTTCAACTAGTATTGTTGATATTAACAGGAACATTAGAATTAAGATGTTTGGCCTGTGACAGGACAGTTGAATGTATAAAGCTAAAATTGTTGTAGCACCTGAAACTCATTTGTGTACTGGGTCAGGAATATCCTCTCTCTCTCTCTCTCTCTCTCTCTCTCTCTCTCTCTCTCTCTCTCTCTCTCTCTCTCTCTCTCTCATTTTGATGATAGTTTCCGTATTTCAAAGTTAAAAAGTGTTACTACATGAAGGAACTTATGATTCTATAATCTCCATAAATTATTAAGGAACAATTTTAAAGTAATTAAAATCTGAAAATGGCCCGTTTGAAGGTTAATCGAATGAAGCGAAATGAGCGCAAACCTACTATTTCAATTAATTGACATATTTGAAGGCGGATTTTCTCCTTATTTCGAGTTGAAAATAAGTTAAATGAAGGAAATGATGCTTCCACAATCAGCATAGATTAATGAAGACGAATGAGGAACGATTCTGTATGAATTAAAAGCTGATGAAAAGAAGCCAGACAGAAGAAAGGTTAGATAAAGAAGCAAAATGAGCATCAACTCCCTCTATGTTTCCACTGGCATCTTTGAAGGCGGATTTTCCCAATTCATCTGATGCCTCCCAATTCGCTCTAGTCTTCTTCCAACTACACTCTTTCCTCACACTTCACTCCTCCCACTTGATTGATCTCCACTTCCACTTCGCCATCAATCAGGTTTCGACAGAATTACTGTCGTTCTCATTCCATTAGAAATTCGTCTGCTGTCTCAGTTACCAAAAGAGTGTGATTAATAAGCCTAGAAAATTATTCATTTTACAGCAAATATATTTCTATTCATTTTGAAGTTAGTGTTTATATTTATCTTTTATATAGAAATCCTTTAAAAATTAAAAATGTACAGTATCTTATAGACTTTTAAGCATAAAAACAATAGTCTCTTTTTAAAAAATTCCCAGTGGACAACACATAGCAGACAGATGTTTTTGAGGTAAATGAGTATAAAGTATAAATAGGACAGTGAGTAGAATTTTTATATGATATTATAATATGTATTAGATTAAAAGATTTAAGCTTTAACGTCTTACATATCAAAAGGGTTTGAGTTAAGTGATTTGTAAAAACTGCTGTCAAGACACCTTTAAAAAAGAAGTATTTGGGTAAATCTATTATGCCTTGGCTTGACTACCCCTTCAGAATTTATAAGTGAGCACTTCAAAATAAAATTTACCAATGACACTAGAAATGAACTGTCTTAATAGGGAGCAAAAACTGGATTACAGTGAAGTCAGAGAAGTTGGACAACTAAGCAGGAAGAAACCAAGGAAATTAATTAAAGCATATACAGAAAGCATTGCAGACGAGGTCTTGGGATCATGACAAGAGACCTTAGAACCCATAAGAGGCCAAACCTTGGGGAGCTAAGAAGAGTTTCAACTCGGTTGAAACTAGTGACTGACAACATGCAAAAGGCAGCAGCATCAGAAGTGTGACATTGGGAAAGGGATTTAAAGAGAGACACAGAGGTTGAATCAGGACATACAAAGGACAATGGAAGAGGAGTCTGCCTTCGAGTTCAGGCAGACGACAGGTAGGGGAGATGACAGACATTTCTTGAAGGAGAAGGGAGGCTAAAAAGCAGGTGAAGTGTGCTACGAAGAGGAGTTGAAAGGAATGGAATCAGAACCTCGAAAGCAGATGTAAGAGTGGGTGTATTCAGGAGAAAAAGTGGATGAGGAATGATGCAAATTACATAATTGAAAATGGAGAAATAAAATAAAGAAATAATGATGATACAACACAAGTGATACTAGAATGGCCGAAGGACTATATATTTCGAAAATATTCTGAATGAAGAGAATGAAAACAAAGTAGAGGATGCTGGCAGGACAGGTGAAATGGGTCTTTGGAGATAAAAAGTGTAAAAGCCACTACTGTTATGAATAACAAGCAATATTCTGGCTGACATAAATATATGCAAACGTGACATTGGAAGGTACAGGACCTGAAGTGTGAGAACAGAGCTTCATAACTTTAATGCCGTTATTGTTCCAAACCAAGCTGCAACCTTATTATGGAAAAGCAGACTGCTACAAGTCCAAGGGCTCCAACTGAGAAAGTAGCCCAATACGACCAAAAGAGAAATAGAGAAGTTTAAGAGCAAAGAAATAAGACTCAATAATTAGGAATTAAATAGTGAAAAATAAGCTTTTAAGGCTTGTAGATAGAAACTACAAATATAATCTACAGTATTATTGCACAAAGTGGTCAGCGGCAACTTTTTGGAAACGTAACTTTAATGCTTTTGATATTAGATCATTTAGAGCTAAATTCAGTCAAAATAATATAGATTAAATTTATATTTTACCAAAAGTTCTAACCATTCAACAAAAGAGGCAGTCGTGACGAAGAGGCAAGTACGTACATGAAAACTGCCATGAAAAGTGGAGGAGGGGGAGGAGGAGACTATACCAAATACTCGGGAATCTTGAGAATCCACATGGCATAGTATCAAGTCAAAAACATTTGGAAGGGTAGTACTACAAGGGCAGAGGGAACTAAATATTACTCTAGTGTGAAGGCAGCGACAGAGGCATATCCAAAGAATTTGAGATAAATCTTGTTGATCACAGTAATCACAGCAAGCTACAAAGCACTGCAGAAGGGGGATCAAGAGAGCTGCTATATACAGCATGAAAAGTAGACTCAGAGGAAGAAGTTGGAGAGAAATATTCAACAGATAAAAGAACGGAATGGAGGATTGAAAAGAAGCAAAGGTTAAAGTCTAGTCAAGAAAGTTTTAAGAGAGGGGTGAACCCCGAACTCTGTACTGATTGTAATAGTTGGTATTAGAAGATACCTTAGATAACAAAATATATATGGAATAAGATTCTTTCATTATTTCAAATGCATAATGAGACCAAAAAGTAAAAGGAAAATTACAATAAACCATTTCAGGCTGAAAATAAAACTAAATGTAAGAAATTAGTCTGCACAACCAGTCCTTTACTTAGGTAATATAATGTGGTTGGCTCTTAATCTGAAAGCTATTGCACAGTTATGATCAACCTGAACCGCTATCTCAAAAACAATGTCCATTCGAACATTTTCTCTCATTTCAAAAAAGACACTTTGTACACTCACACACAACCATATAATTAAGTGAATGCTATTGTGAAATAACTAGAACATGATCTGCATCAAAGGGGATAAAGAAATAAAACTCCTTGGAGATAAATACTCTTAAATATGACTGTCGATCTTGATAAAAAATATAACGACACTAACATCATGGAAATTATTTCACCACCTAAAATGTTACATCTTCTGGAATATCTCCGCTCACCCTAAAAGAGTGGCTAAGATTCCAAAGGTTCTCCTGTCAGGCTGAACACTGTCTACTCATGCTAAAGTTATTATTTGGACCTCAGCCTCTTATGACTAGAAAATGTAAACTTTGGCATCATTCTGAAAAATAAACAAAACATTGGCTTTGTTCAACACCCCTCTTTTTAGAAGACTGTAAATCAGAATCTCAACACTCCTTAGGGACAAAAGCGGAATGGAATAGTATAAAGTTTAGGCCACAGGCCAAGAGCTTGGATCTATGATGGGGTCATTCAGGGATGAAAAGGAAATTGAGAGCAAAAAGGTTTTGAAGGGGTAACAGGAGGAAAGCCTCACCGTTACACTGTGAAACAATTCTTAGGAAGGGTGGAAAGCAAGTTCCAAGAAAGATAATATGAACGGAGGTACAATAAAAGGAATCAAAGGGATGCTGCAAAGAACCTTAAGTAATGCCTACAGCGCACTATGTGAGGTGCATTGACAGCGCTAACCCCCCGCAGGGCCCAGAGACAAAAAGGAAATGTCTGGAATAGAACAATGAATGAGGAGGAATGATGAAATTAGATATAGTCTTCAGATGATAAAAACTGGAAAAAAGCTCCTCCATGACTATCTAGGCAATAGTAAAGCGTCATTTCTAAAACCACTTTCAGAATGTGTTGGAAGTAATCATCGAATATATGATAAAAAAAAATATTCAGGACAAGATCAGACAACAGTGGGAGAAGAATAATATATACCACAACAATAAAAGAAGTATGAAAATGGCATGAAGGAATAAAATCATTAAGACATGTTGTGAAAGTACTGGAGACATTGCAATAAAAAAGGTCTGCAACAACTGTCAAAATCAACAGTTGTCATTTGCAGTTTCATGCCAGGGAAACCCATAACAGAGGCAGCAGTCTCTGTACTAAACAAGCTACAGGAGAAGGTTATCTCGTCTACATGGGTATTAAAAATGGCATTTGACACAGTATGAAAACAAGCAAGTAGGCACAAAATTTTACGGGAAAGACAGTAATGTTCCAAATAAATATGGAACAGAAGAATAGATTGAGAAGAATCGGAAACCAAAGTGAACCCAAGCTACTGGTGACAGGAAGAAAGGAAGCAAAGCCAAGGAACAGGAATGTTTCTATGCAGATGCAATAGAAGAGGAAAAGATATAAAACAACACTACAAATAGAATGGAACAGATGGTGACGCAGGAATGTAAAGGAATGTACAATACTATGAGAGAGATGATGGAGATGGTATATTATTATTATTTTCTTGAACCAGACCATCTTATAGGGCTGGCCTGTTGTAACTGAACAGAAGGCCTTGGAGGAGGTAGAACATTTCCATTTCCTTGGCAACATCCTGGATGAATTGGAGTAAGAATATAAGCGACTAATGACAGGTAACTGTTACTCCCTTAGGAAACAAAGGAAAACCTGCGATGCACGTAAAGGGCAGCATATACTATTCAACATGACAGGCAAAGAAGGACACTTGCAAAGAATACAGAGCAGATTTGGGAGAGACATAACTAAAAAATGCTCAGGTTCACTGACTGGAGTAAGCTGGGAAGATCAGATCATATAAGAACTGAAAATAGGCAGAAATGGCCTGCATATGCGTTTCAAACAGGAAAGAAGTTAGTCAGAAAAGTTGCAGATATGGAAGGAAAGAAAACAATATAAAGAAAAACTATGATACCGGGGTATAGATGACAGCAAAAATTCTCGGTGAAAGTGCACAAGACACTGCAAAACAATTTCACAACTACTGCAAACAAAAAAACACCAACAAGAATACTGATAATGATGATCATGAGTGAAAGGTCAGCACACTGAGGCAAATGTTTGGGAATGTAGCTATGTCAAGTGCAGCAGAACAACTTACTAACTACCAATCACTTGAAATGTGATCATTATGAGAGGAAAGTAGATGATTATGAGGCTATCAAATCCCAAGGAAATACTGACCCTATTAATGAGATGTTAATGGATCAAAAGTTACGTTTTTCGGTAAAATATGGCATGATATTCAGTGGCTTCTCTTAAACTAGGCCTAATGGCAGGAGCTACTATGGTATCAACACTTGACTTCTAACTCTACACAATATCCAGATAGGAAGGCTGATGTAAACTACATAAGGCTCAAAGTTCTGCCTTCAAGAAATGCTACTTCCATTTCATCATCTCCAGCACCCACTTTCTACTTCCGTCAACAATAAACGAAGAAGCACAAACCTAAAACAAATTTCGACTTAGCTTGTAGTTAAAAAGTAAGTTAAATAAAGGAAGCAGAATTAATACATTTTTTTTACTCCAACATGAAGCTTTTACCTCATCAAATTATTCCTTACCATAACGAAATCATTAAGGTCCTACAAGAGACAGGTACTTAAACAAGGTGGCAGTACTGTACATCTAGCTGTTTCTCAGAACTAAAGTATAAATAAAATTAAGTATTATATGATACCAAAACAAATATTTTGATATAAAAAACCTATAGCAGACTAACCAGAACACACAGGTAGGGTGTGTTAAAGAAACTGATATCATTTAAGAGGTTATAAAGCCATTTCCAAAATGAGGCATAGAGTATAATTCATTCTCGAAACAGAAGACAGAAGATGAATTCCACATTCTGGAAGTGAATGGGATGAAGCACAGAACCAGTTGGTTGCCACTAAAGTTCATGAATTCTACAGCCTCTCATCTTTCTGCCTTTCATGATTTGTTATCATAAACTAAAATAAAAAATCATTTAACAAAACCAAGGTTTCACTTTCCCTAACGAGGTAACTTTATTGGGTACAATTACACAAAACTATTTACCAATACTGACCCAGTTCCTTTCTTCAGTGACTGGACCAGAATGTCTATCAATTTGTCCAGTCACATAAACGAATTGATCAAATCTTGTGTCATTCAGACTCCACATTTTTCAATACATATTTAACCCACAATTTAAAAAGTTTGATAAAACTAAACACAAACTTGAGGAATAAATTTTGATTAAATTTTTTACCGGTTTCCAGCTGGCGCCAGAAGATTTATCCTAATGTTAAGACTCCAGGTTTATTCTGTATATGAACAAAGACAACTTAATACATATCAAAAGGATGGCGATTCTAATGCATTCCATGCATGCAAAGTTAAAGTTCTTATTCTACCACAAGGAAAAGGACAAGAAGCTTAACAGAAAAGTTGTAAACAAATCCCAGACCTCAAAACACAACTATAACCTAAAAACACAAAAAAACCCTTGATAAATACAGAACAATTTTCCTGTATAATGACAAGAAAAGCCTGGCTTCTGCGAGGAGGTCAAGAAATGGATGTGCATTCAATCAAAAATCTCTGAGGAGTTGCTAAAAGGAATATCTATGGAAGAGTGGCGACTCTGCTTAGACAAACTGACCTCATGTTGGAGGTGATGGTCACTGACTAAACAGCAGCCTTCAATTCTACTCACTTGAAAACTCTGGGCTATATGAGTAAATAGACCACTGCCAAGACCTAATAGCAATGTTCATTAACACTTGTCATCAGAAATTTTAAGATAACTAGATGCAGCAGATTTCCAAAGATTAATCCTTGTAAAAATGAACCTGTTCATAAATAAAAAAAACTAAAATATCAAGGGCTCTTCTGGGACAATAAAAAGCAGCTCTGATATGAAATACTTTAAAGGGGAACTTGTGGTTGCATTTTAGCTGTTCCATATGTAGTATTATTCTATTTAGGGTACCCTTTCCCCTTGAAAAAGTTTTTTTTTGAAAGGGGCGTTTTCTTATTTTTTACAACCAATTTTATATTGCACCATTCATGTGTGGCTCATCTGTTATGCATGATGTCATTTCGTGGTCGGCTCTGACAGGCGGAACTATTCCGAGTTGCTCAGCATCTCCAGATAATATCCTTTTTGTTTTGTATTTCTCAGCTGCAAATAATTATGATTGTAAAGGTAAATAAAGAAGTAGCCTGAAGTAGGCCTAGTTAAGCATATAAAGCCCTAAATTCTAAAACCCCATTAATTAAACTAGTTAAAAAGGACTAAGTGAAGGCCCTCATCAGTTCATGGACACACACACACGTTTAGAAAACTACCTTTCACCCCATCACACCACGCACATAGTGACTGACTGTTCAGAGGGAAATTAAGTTCCCAAAAATATTATATGAATTTCGTGGCCATATCTAATAACCTGCTCCTAATGCCATCTTTTAAATCTGTTGGCAAGAAATGGTCCAAACAGACAATGGTTTGCATCATTGGTTGAAATGTTTTGATGTTGATATCCTATTGTGACCAGAGTCCCGCTTTTTTTTTAAAGTTGGCAAAATGTCCTACTTTTTTTTTTTTTACTTTTTTCACGTTTGTCCCTATGTTTAATTTTGCCATTTCACTAGATTGTAACTCCAATCGTCTTCTCCGACTGCTACGATACCCAATGAAGTGAATTAAAAGAATATTATAGACTGTAAAGTGTATAAAAAAAAAGGCCCTTTGCAGCTGCTGATGTCGACAGAATAAAGGGCCGACAAAGTCACCGAAGGTACAATGGTAGTATGTGTGTGGTCTATATATATATATATATTATATATCTATATAGAATAATATATATATATATATATATATTATATGAAATGTTCCTCTTTTACAGAAAAAAAAAAATCTGGTCACATTATGATATACCTTCATTTGAATGATTTCATTAATAAGCCAGCGACTTGATTTCTCTCTATTTGACGGAATCCTGTGGAATGATATGCCTTTTGGACACTTGCCAGAAGTATTGGCACAACCATATGCCATACAAGTTGGCATAATTGACGCTATTTGAATGACAATTCACCTAGAATACTCAACAATACGCATGCTTCACTGCATTTGTTATTGAGGCAACCGCTACACTATGTCATCGGTACTTATCCGCCAGATGGCAACATAGTCGAATCCTGGCTAAATGGTGCTCTCCATTGAAGTACCTCGGCGGTAATTTGAAATTAGATTGTAAAAATATGGGATTACGTACAGATTCGAGCAATGGCTCATTTTTTAGCTTATTAAATGTTCTGTTTGACAAAATTTAATGGCTATTAACCAGAAGTTCCCCTTTAAAGTATGCACCATGAACGACGTGGTCGCTGGAACGGAATCCTGTTGCTAAACGATGAGTACCTGTGTTCAAAACATATAGAGGAAGATCCCACCGAGAAACTCTTGATTAACCACCAGTCAGCAAGAGCTCACAAACACACATCTTCACTTGAAGATGGCTGCAAGTAAATTGGAGTGTTTATGTCTAGGCAGGCGGGTCTCCCCACCTACCGGGCGGTAGTTACTGCCTAACCACCTTGTTCAAGATTTTAACGGCCGTATCCAACTGCTACGTCGCAAGTATATCCTATTGTCAAGGACCAAGGGTTTCTATATCGTGTAGGAAGAAACATGCAACAATACTCATTGAATCTTTGTGTCGAGACCTGAACTTACAAATAAGCATGGTATTGACAGCACTCATGTTACTCTCATAAATGTAGAATAGTGTTTAAACACCTTGTTGCTAACCAGAACAATGACCACATGACTGACTCTAGTTGTGGCATTCTACTCGCAACTATCAAGTCCATAAGAATATGATAGTTCAAGGTCCAGCAACTTCATAACAGATGGAAAACCCAGAACAATTTCACAATTATCATATACAAAATTTTTCTGCAAAATTACCTAAATTTCACAGATTTCAAGGGCAAAAGACATCTTCCATGTTCTAAGAAGTACACAATCAAGAGAATGCAAAAAATGGAAAATTTAATCTGCAGCCATAATGGATTCAAAGACATCAACATAAACTAGCCAAATAAGTAAACCTCCAATGGATAAGGGACACTATCTACTCAATTAAGCACGTTCCTGAACAGCAGCAAAATGGCAACTTTTGAAGTCCCTGGTCTTCGATTGTGGTTGTAGCCAAATTTCAAACCACTACTAAAAAAATTGCAGGAAAAGGGCTATTCTATGAAAATCGAAGATATACTTGTTAACACAAAATGACTTCAATGTCTACAAGATAAAAGAAAGCAATGAAAGTGAATCACCATGCTTAGCCTTACTCACAAGAAACTACACTCAAGCCACAGCAGTAGCCATCCATATTACTGTGACGAAGGTTACAACGAGCAGGAATGCAAATTGGACAATTGAAAAAAGATTGTCAGACAGGACGTTCTTCAGTTTTTTGAGGGAAAATTATCCCCTTATTCAGGTTATTTCCCATTGGCGCTAGACAAAATAATAAAGTTAGTTGAGTAGTTATATAAATAAGTATTTCATTCGGGGAATCATTCTATAAGCAAAAATTCGGGTGTAGTATGGGCTGTCCTTTAAGTCCTGTTTTAGCCAATCTGTACATGAAATACTTTTGAAACTACAGTAATAAATGCAATAAAACCCAAAAATCATGCTGTGGATGAGATATGTAGATGATATTCTAACATTTTGGGATAATAAATAGGGCAATTTTAAAATTTAAAGTGAATGGGAAACAGACAACAAAATTCCTTTTCTTGATGTTTTAGTAATTAGAGACACGACAGAATACAATAAATTTACCATATACAGAAAACCAACGTTCACACTTTCCTACATTCACTATTTCAGCTATCATGACATTCCTATCAAGAAAGGCGTAGCCAGCAACCTATTCTTAAGAGCCTTACGAATTTGTTCTCCATATTTCCTGGAAAAAGAATTTGAACTAATTCGTAAGCAACTTTCGTCTTTAAAGTATCCTGACGATATAATTGAGAAAGGAATTCACAAAGCAAACATAATTTTCTACCGACCCCCCTCAAGACTACACCAGAGACACACCCAACAATAAAATAAAAATTCCACACCTGGACAGGATTGAGACGGTGACCCAGACCCTCGGAAAATCTAACCCTTTTGCATTTACTTACCCAAATATCTTAGCCAAAATCCTGATTAACGTTCAACAAAAGACATACCCAAAGGACACTGGCATTTACGAAATCCCATGCTTGGACTGTGACCAATCTTACATCGGATTTACAGGAAAAATCACTTCCCCAGAGATTAATACAGCACAAACGGTCAGTTATGTATGGACAACAGAACTCAGCTATTTTCAACCATATAAATGAACATAACCATAGTATAAACTGGAATTTGCCACATATAATTCATAGCAGCAACTGCCGGTAGAAGAGTCAAATGATAGAATCAGCCTTAATTAAAGAGAGGCAGGTAATGAATATCTCAAAGGGAGCATGGAACTTATATGTCATCGACAAGGTTTCATTCAACCGACGCTTAAGAAGAATAAAGGAAGATTATCAGTGGGAGTGACCTAAATTGGCTTGCCTGTGGATGGACCTCTTGGTATAAATACCACCTTTTCTGTAACTTTTCTCATTCATCTACCTGAAGAGAGGGAGACAGCAGTCTCTGAAATATAGTATTTCTCTATATATTTTGGTGTTTTTATGGGCTCCTTTTATTAGATGGGCTTCTGTTATAACAGAACATTTTTACCAGTCATATATATATATGTATATTATATATATATATATATATATATATATATATATAAGATATATATATATATATATATATGTATCCAAACAGCGGTGGCCACAGCCGGATATACATCAATGAGGAGAAGGACATACAGACTTGATAAAAGGGTCAATTTATTCCCGACGTTTCGTAATGTCTTCATTACATTTTCGAGGGCTGTACAAAATAGATAGCATAAAATAAATTACAATAAAGCTAAGAATTTGAGATTTAAAAGTTGCACAATGATTACAAACTTAAAATATTAAAAATACTAAAAGACACCTTTAAAAACAAAAAACGTAAACTAAACAGGACAAAAATTATTAAAATGAGTAAAAAAAAAACCGAATGAAACAAAAAAATAATAAGACATATTCAAGTAACGTAAAACTGGACCAACCTATTCAGCGGCAATGCCAAGACTGGAGATAAAAGAAAGAGACTAAGAAAGGTACAGTGTGCCAGCAGAGGTTTGACTATTCAACAAGGGGACGAGTCGTTTAATCATTAACGATTCTAAGATTGTCAAATCGTGGCTGTTGGAAGCTCGTCCTACAACTTGAAAACAAGGACTTTACAGTTTTGTTTTCTGTCGCGAAATCAGAAAATAAATTAGTAATAATTTTCAATATCTTATTTCAATAAATATCATATATTTAATTTTTTGAATTTCAAAAATAATTTACAAATAAAAACTAATTTGATCATTGTTTTCTTAATTCTCCATGCTTTAGCTTTATTTCGCCAAATTGTCGGTGCTGAATTGTCCTGCGAGATTATGACAGACAATCAGACGCCAACTAATGAAACTGCTTATCTGAATACTGGCTCAAAAACTGGATGACAACAGGGAGAACATCCTTTGTACAGAAATTCAAGAACAAGGGAAGTAACTACGGGATTATCACCTGACTACCAGTTATGTGGACGTTACTAACATGTTTTATCTGTGAAAGGCAACACAACTACCAAGAGGATACAAACAGTATCCTAATACCAACGGGGAAAGGTTGTGAAGGAAATGTAGGGGGCACAAAAGACCAGCTCCTGATAGACAAAATGGTACTGAAGAATAGTAAAAGAAGGAAAACCAACCTATGCATGGCATGGATTGACTACAAGAGAGCCTTCGACATGATACCACACGTGGCTAATACAATGCCTGAAAATATATGGGGAGAGGCAAACACCATCAGCTTCCTCAAAAATACAATACGCTACTAGAACACAGTATGCTCTGGGATAAGACTAGCAGAGGTTAACATTTTCAGGAGAGGGATCTTTCAGGTTGACTCACTGTCCCACTACTCTTCGTAGTAGCTGGGATTCCCATGACAAAAGTACTGCAGAAGATGGAAGTGGGTACCAAGTCAAGAAAAAAGACAACATACTTAATCATCTGATGTTCATTGACGACATCAAGCTGTATGGTAAGAGCATCAAGGAAATAGATACCCTGATTCAGAATGTAAGGATTGTATCTGGGGACGTCAGGATGGAGTTTGAAATAGAAAAATGTGCCATGGTCGACATACAAAAAGGCAAATTGACAAGGACTGAAGGGATAAAGCTACCAGATGGGATCAGCATCAAGCACATCGATGAGACAGGATACAAATACCTGGGAATAATGGAAGGAGAGGATACACAACACCAAGAGATGAAGGACACAATCAGTAGGGCATCACTTAGGGAGGCTGGGGGGGTGGGGGGAGGCAACTGATCCCCCAACTCAAGTTGGCCCCCGCCCCACCAACCCCAAGCCTCAACATATGAAGACAGCATTGTATTTGCCAGTAATGGATATGTGCACTGCCGAATTTGACCACAAGTTCAGCAGTAACAGATTTATTTCAGTCTCTCTCTGCATTTGACTGTCAACCAAAGCAGTTCCTTGATGAGGTAAAACTAACTCTGTTCACAAAGCATTACAGTGCACACATTGATACAGTCCTCTTGCTTTCACAAATTCATTCTGCAAAGGTGTTCTTAGAACAAAAGAAACAAAAGGACCTAATGGATGTGTACACAGCTATAAAAACCTTCCCAGTTGCCTTTTCTGAGTTTCTAACTATCCTTAAAATTTCGGTTACCATTCCAGTCACAACTACTAGTCATGAGTGTTTTTTTTTTCTGTGTTAAAACATGTAAAGAATTAACTGAGAACAAAAACTTGGGATAACCAGCTATCTTACTTGTTGTTGATGGCCACATAAAACCATATGGTTAAGTCAGTTGATTTGGAAGAGCTAGTGAATGATTTTGCTCGTATGAGGCACCAACAGAACTCGGTACTCATCGGTGTAATTCTATATAGGAATGTAATGCAAAAAACTTTTATAATTCTATTTTGATTTTGGTACTCAAATTATCAACATTATTACTTTCATATTATTTTATTTTCATTAAGGCACTCAATATCAACATTATTTATTTTTATTTCATAATCATAATATACATTCCATTATACTAATGATGCAGTTGTTTCATAATTTTCATTAATGCCTGGTATTCTTAGCCGATAGCACTATGATTAGATTTATAAAGTATATTTATCATTAAAATGTAAAAAAAAGTCATGCTTGCTTTTAAATCTGTAATCATAAATATAAGAAATTGCTTGGAAATATCAAGTTTCTTGATCTAAAACCCCCAGCGGATTAGGCTCACTTTGCTCACCAAACCGTCTTTACCCTCAAACAAAAATCTGAAATGACACCTCTGGATTAAAGGAGATACTCAAGTACAAACTCAACATTGGAAATATGATGAAAGCCATAAACACATGGGCAGCGCATGGAGTGGTCGAAGGCTGAACTGCGCAACAAAGACCAGAAAACTATTAAACACATGACAATACACAAAGCACTACACACAAGAGCAAATACAGACTATACATAACATGAAAGGAAGGAGGGAGAGGGCTACTAAGCATAGAGGACTGAAAACCAGTGAAGATGAGTGGCTAAGGAGTGCATGGGATGAAGGACTGATAAAAGTAAATGAAGACCCAGAAATATGCAGACAGAGGTAAATGACAAACAGAATGGAGGAATAGCGCAACAAACCAATGCACAGACAGTACATGAGACAGAGTAAAGAGCTGGTCAGCAATGAAACATGGCAATGGCTACAGAGGGGAGAACTCAAGAAAGAAATAGAAGAATGCTAAAAGCAGCACAAGATCAGGCCCTAAGAACCATATATGCCCAAAGAAGAATAGATAGGAATAACATCTCACCCATTTTATGCAGGAAGTGCAATATGAAAAACGAAACAATAGACCACATAGCAAGTGAATGTCCAGCACTTGCATAGAACCAATACAAAAAGAGACAAGATTCAGTACCAAAAGCCCTCCACTGGAGCCTGTGTAAGAAACACCAGCTACTTTGCAGTAATAAGTGGTACACATACCAACCTGAGGGAGTGATAGACAATGATTAAGCAAAGATCCTCTGGGATCAGAATCAGAACAGATAGGGTGATAAGTGCCAATAGACCAGACTTGACGCCGAATGACAAATTCAAGAAGAAATTACCACTCATCGGTGTCTCAGTACCATGGGACAACAGAGTATGTAGATGAGAAAGGAAGAGGAAAAACTGATAAGTATCAAAACCTGAAAATAGAAATAAGAAGGATAATGCCAGTGGAAACTGTACCCATAATCATAGGAACACTAGGCGCGATCCCAAGATCCCTGAACAGGAACCTGGAAAACTAGATGCTGAAGTAGCTCCAGGACTCATGCAGAGAAGTTTGCTATTAGAAACAGTTCACATTTTAGAAAATTGATGGTCTCCTAAGGAGGCAGAATGCAACCTAGAACCTACACTATAAATGCCACCCACCCAGTCGAATAGGATAGCTGAGCTATAAAAATTATACCAACAAATTAAGATACCAGGCAAGGGTTTGTTGGTAATGAAGATCATAGGCGTACGAGGTGAAGTTCATTTGGGAGGGCAACACCAAATTTGCCCGAATTTTAAACATCACACGTTTTTTCTTTCTTTCTTTTTTTAATCACCATATTTGTTTAAAAATTACCAACAGCTGTTAAATTATGTACAGAAGGAAATATATACATCTTTCTCTACAAGCTTGTTCTTATTTGGGGTCGCTGTAATGGTTCTTCAACACTCTTCCACTCCCTCGGTCCAGTGCATCCTCCTCGCTCAGTCCCAACTCCCTCATATCTCTCTTCACACAGTCAATCCAGATTATATACATACATCCTCTTATGTAAACTTTCAAACCGAAATTCACTCAAAAATATAACGTCGACACAACTTTTAGATATTACATAATTTACAAAAGGAACATCCTATCATATTTATTTTACAATTATTTTTTCACGAAAAAAGGCATGACTAGCAAGATCACCAACTATGTGAGAAAAGATATACAAATCAGGCTTGGCGGAAAGACGTATGCTATTATATGAAATATAACAATTACAGTAATGATTAACTGTGCTATTATCAGATTACAACAACAATTACAACGAGGGAACCTCTCAAACACGAATATAATAAAAATTAATTTCAAGCATTAAAAATTTCAGTTACAAATACATAACCATAGAAAATAAAACAAAATGCAGATGAAAAAAAAGTGAATTTGGTCTCCTTTTAAAATCAATCCATACAACAAAATTTAATAAGTTGTAAAAGATTTAGTACAACAACAAATGAAACATTTTTAAAATTTTGAGACCTGCAGAAATTAACATTAGTATGAATAATTCTCATCCTAAGATTACCTCTTATTTGAAAAAAAATTCTGTTGTGGCGGTTAAAACTTACCATTTTGATAAAAATAAAGAATTATAAGTATAATTACGTAAATGTGTAACTAATTACTTTTCTATTAATTAAATTATTACTCCAAGCCTGTACATAAAGTCAGATACAGAAGAACATCTTTATTACACTACATTTTATAACATATCTAGAGATAAATTCAAAGAACATTTTGTCCCTTCCCTTTCGTTTGCCAAATACAACTTTTATGGTGTTCATATCTATCCTGCTGACATAACCTCTCTCAATGCAGAGAAGTCCTAATGCTGAGACCCTATCCTGACCCATAGTAGATCTAAGGTCAGTCTTGAGTCTTCTCAAGCACGAGAATGACCTCTCTGCTGAACAAGATGTTGCTGGTAAGGTTGCCAGGGTTTTTGCCATCTCACTGAAGTGTGGCAAAGTTTCACACAGAGAATTTGAGGAAAGATACCTTATCACTTTATTTGCAGTATTCAAATCCACACCTTCCAGATTGTGAAAAATGGCAGTTTCAGCCATTAGGATGTCTTGATCCACATTGTAGAATTCAGACACTGTCTTGAAATCATCCTCTATTGCGTTCCCTAATATCACTTTTGCCAGGGGTGTCAGGATATGTGTATCTCTGCTTGCAAATCTCTCTCTCAGTTCAGAGAGAACTCTGTCTAAGGCATTATAGAAAGAAATCCTGGCTCTTTGATGGTCTGTAAAGGAGATGGTTCTTCAGGAGTTTCTCCTGAGAGTGCTTGCAGCCTCTTGGATGGTTTCTTTTGGCGCTTTTTAGTTTCCACCTCTTCAGTGTCAGGTGCAATTTCAATCATGTTTGTTGCAGTTTTTTTGGCTTTTTCCCAAATGAGAGAAAACATATCTTCCTCCCTGCATTTTTTGAGGGTTTCTAGTGTAGCATCACAAGTGATCTTTGCAGTCATCACGTCAACATCATGACCCTGCAGGTATCTATCCAGGGCATTTGTGTTGGAAAGATCACTTTTAAAGTCTGCAAGCCAAGGATGAACTGGAACTCAAGCATAGCTTTGACAAGACCCTTTGCATCCACAGAAGTTTTGGCATCATTTTCCTTAGACAACTCTATCAGAGCAAGTAGAATTCTCTCAGGTTGTTGCTCTACAGCTTTCACAGCCTCCCATCTACAGGACCAGCGTGTCTCACTTAGACTTCAATTTGATGTATGGACTGTATGGTGTTGGGTCAATATCTGGCATGTGTACAGAACTGAGAACATTCTCTCGCTTAGGTGTATTAAAGAAGTTGTGGATGGACTGGGCAACTCCAAGAGTATTTCTGATGATAGTATTTTCCTGCAATGTATCCGTAGTGCAATGTTGAGTAAACATGTAATAAAGTGTTCTGAAATGTTAGAATTTGCGAGGGTTTTGTAATTTCATGATGAAAAGTATACAAAACCACTTCACTAATAAACAACACTTTATACACGTCACTTTAGGCCACATAGAAAACAGTCACTAGCATAGATAGATTTGTAATGGTTAATCACTGAAGAAGGAAATTCAACTTCTCCATCACCAACACACACCATTACAATGCTGGCTTAATCCATTCCATGCCTTTCACAAGATAACTTTACAACTATTTTCCTATTTTTTTTTTAAACACACCGAGTCATTTTCTATATCTTATAAATGTTTTATCAAAAGTTAGCAGACTGAACACTTTTCTTTTTCTTACGTACAGTCTATATTACTCACATGAAAATAATTAAACAAGGAATACCGAGAGAGGAGTCAAGCGTGTCAAATATCTGCCGGCTGGCTGCTGCGCTTCCTGTTTCGCTTCCTGTTTAGCCAGAATGCATAAGAACATTGCCGTATGGCACTTTGCTGGCCGTAACATTGACTTATCGTTAGAATGTTGTCATGTATTCAGTTTCTAATATTACAGGTTGCCTACTGATTACCGCTCCTTATTACATTAGTCATTATCATTACTAACTGTGTTGCCTAACTATAATCTGGCAATAATGATATGGAAATAATGGCTAGCATATCGTATATTACTGTACACTAGTTGTAGCCGATGTTTGATAAAGAATGATAAAGAACACATATACGAAATGTTACAGAAAACTATAATAACATCATCTGCACAACGATTTAAAGGAACTTTGCAAGACCCTCTTCTCCAGCCATGAAATTAGCAATGGATGCATATTGCACTACATATTTGTTCATAATATTAGCATCTAACCATATTATATAACTACCATACATATTACTTATATATACTCTCAGTTGTAATGGTATTTCACATGCGATTATTTATTATTTGGGTACAAATACAAGTTTATATATTATTTATTTTTACTTTTATCCTTGTTATTTATCTATTTGTTATTTATTATTGTTTTATATTAAATGAAAAATTCCTTCCCCGAATATCTCGACCGATTTTCCCGAAATATAGCCGATTCCCGGACCCCCGGGGGGAGGGGGGGGCAATTGTCGCCCCTCTGCCCCCCTGGCCGGTACGCCTAGCCCTTACGGTAAACTGGACTTCCTGGAACAGGAATATTCATAGACTGGAGTTCAGATGATTTCTCTGATCCACTTCATAGAGCGAGAAAGTGCGAGTAACCTCCCAATCCCCCCCCCCCCTCCCCCCTCTCTCTCTCTCTCTCTCTCTCTCTCTCTCTCTCAGAGCTTAACTGAAGGTTGCTAGGTCTGTGATACAAAACTATCCCGTCATAGCCCATCCACTTGTAAATATAGTTAGAGAGAGAGAGAGAGAGAGAGAGATCGTAAAATCTCAACCCAGGATAAGAAGGTAGGAACTAAACTTCCAAGTCAAAGAAAAAAATAAGATTCAATTGACGACGACTCTCCCTAGGTATCGAAAGGAGGAACTACCTTTCATAAATGAAGTTAGCTTTTAAGGTTTAGTATTTTGTATGATGAAACTCTTATATCCTTGTTGACACCCCCTCCCCTTTCTCTCTCTTGGGAGGTCAATGTTAATACGAATATTATATTCAAAGGGAATGTTGTGGAAGATTATGGGAATTAACTAAGGAATATTATGGATATGTATACTATAATTATCGAGTTCAGTAGAAAAACTAGGTCACACATACAACACCTTCATAAACACATGTGGGAAATTATTACTCGATATGCACAGACTATCTATCCCACGGGTCGAGTTTTACCGTCCTCTTCCTCCCTCTCTGAACAGTAAAACCTTCAACACCCTTAGTTTGGGGAGACTTGATACGACCTATTTTTAGATCACCTACTATGAGATTCAGGGTCTCTGTAACACGGTTTTTTGGACTTTACTCCTTGTCAAAGCATTGGATGTAGCTGAAAGTTGACATATGTATATTTTACAACCACACACAAATTTTGTCAGCATTATCAATAACCTAAACCAGATAGTTTTAATTTTTTTATAGAGTAAAAATGATTTAGCTGACGCCATGGCCAATGATTACGAGCCAAGAGTCGAAAAACATTCATTACGTAAGCAAGGTAAACAAACACCTTTTGACGAAATGTTGCCCCGCCCATCCACCAGACAGAAACTCTGAAACCCAAAGACTTTATGAATGGCGGAACGATACATAGATGTGGGTGGGGTATCAGTACTAGCGTAGTAATACTACTGTAGCAGTAGTGCCACAACAGTATAGCAGTAATGTACATGAATTAAACATTTAGGCCAACTGCTGGCATCCTTGAGGATCATTTAGCACTTCTTACAACTACTCGAGAAATTTGTTTTTATAGCCAGAAGTTAAATTTTCTAATCCAACAATGCCCATGGTAGCCTTCAGTATTATCCTGAATTATAACGAGGCGAAAGTGGGTGGAGCCTCATGAAGTCATCATTCTGACGATAATTATTGGTGAAGGTTTAAAGCCAATATACGGTACCGGCTATTTTTTTTTTTTTTTCAGTAAATTAGTAGATAGCCAATAAATAAAAATTGCTTGACATTGGATATAGCAGTTATCAAATCAAGCCTGTCTACTATGTTTTTGAAAATTACTAACTATTCCCTACATCTTGTCAATCTGATTGTGACCTTTAAAGTAGACTGTAATTTCTTAGGAAACCTATTTTGGGAGTTAGGCTAACTAAAATCGAAGTGTTTTTTGTATTTATTAACATATTTTGTTGGTTTTTTCATTATGACAGTTATCAGTGGAGAGGTTACAGAGTTCATAAAGGTGTACTGCTTTGCTTGTATTTAAATTTGTATGTCATTGTTGCCAGAGGTTTAGCCTCGTTACGTATAGCCAATCATCCATCGAGAAAGAGGGAAGAAATGCTGTCATTAGTTACGTAACGAGTGCGTTCAAAACCTTTTCTCTAAGTAAGTTGGCCCGTCTTCAAAAAAGGTCACTTTTACATTATAAGTACCAAATTTATTCAACCTATGTAATGCAGAATACAGTCAAAATTTATGTGTAGATATAATATGTATTCTGAATAAGCGTTATATTTATGAAATGCATAGATAAAAAGTTATTGCGAAAAAACCGTGTTACAGAGGCCCTGAATCTCATAGTAGTAATTTTTAATTAGTTTAGCCGTGATGGTAGTAGTAACTATAATATATATATATATATATATATAGATATATATATATATATATATATCTATATATATATATATATATATATATATATATATATATATATATATATATATATATGTGTGTGTGTGTGTATATATATATATGTGTGTATATATATATATATATGTATATATATATATATGTATATATATATATATATATATATATATATATATATATACATTATATATTATATATCTATCTATATATATATATATATATATTCTATATATATATATATATATATATATATATATATATATATATAACAAGGAGCTGAAGGAGACGTCATGTACTAGTAATTGTACATTTATTAAACATGCTTACGTTTCGAGGACACAGCCTCAAAGCTGAAAAAACGTAATTATATATATAAAAATATTACAAAGACTTAAGAATTAAGAAATGTACAATTTAAAAATATTTACACTTTAAAACAAAAATGAGAAAATTAAAAAAAACTAAAATGCAACAGTCAGAATGAAAGAAACAGACCGCTACCTTTCAGGACGGGAACCAAGGACCTGATGACATAAAAAACAGAGGACAGGGGCACACTCAAGACAGGTACAGTGTTGTGGAGGTAGTTTGATTGTTTAAAGGAGGAACAAGCTTCTTAATATATAACGATTCGGTTATTGCTAATTGATGAGGTGAGGTGGTTCTGGAGAGAATTTTAAAATGTTTATATTCAATATGTTGTTTACATTTTTCGGCATGATCACGTACATTAGAAAATTCTGGGTTAGTTAATTTATTGCCTGTTCTGTAACTAACTCCCCGATGACAATCAATTCTGACTTTTAGTAGGCGACGAGAAGCCCCCACATATTTCCCCACCTTACATTTGGGGCAAGTATATAAATAAATGACATTGGAAGTCATCAAGGAGCTTAGTTTGTCATTATGTTAAAAAGAGAAGCAATTGTTAACGGGTTCTTGGGTATAACTCTACTGTTAATTGCCGGAAGGTGTTGGTGAATAAGGTCATTTAACTGAACATAAAAGGACTTATCATGAATAAAAGGAATACTGAAGTAAAATGCCAACTTGGGTACAGTAGGAATATTAAAAACGGGAACAAACTTACGATTAAGAAAATTATACAATTGTTTAAAAAAAAGCTTGGATGGGTAGCAATTTTCTAAAAAATACTTCTGGAGAAATGAGATTTCTTGGTGGAAACCAAACCAAGTGGAGGATAAAGTATATGCCCTGTGGAGAAAGAGTACTTAGGAGTTAGTTTGAAATTAAAATGACCACTGCTATAAAAATTTGTACCTAAGCAGTAAATGTTTGTTTTCTAAAAATAGAAGTACAGAAGCCCTGCTCGTTATGGGACACAAGTATATCCAAAAATGCAAGGTTATTGTTTTCTTTGTAATCGATCGTGAACTTAATGTTGGGATGGGCTACATTGGCGTATTCAAGAAACTGATCTTTATTTCTAAAAAGTAAGAAGGTGTCGTCTACGTATCGTTTGTAAAATAACGGCAGAAAAGAGAGGGGACAGTTGTCCAGCAACTGTTCCTCTAGATGGCACATAAAGATGTTAGAAAAAACTGGGCCAAGAGGACTGCCCATGGCCATACCTTCAACCTGAGTGTAAGCTGTATTATTAAAAAATAAAGGCAGTGTCCTGAACTGCCAGTTGCCACATTTTCTTAAAATTATCATAATTAAAACCGTGAAATAAAATATCTCGTTGGGTAAAAATTGTGTCTAAGATTATTTGTATTGTCTCTTCCACAGGGACATTGGTAAAAAGAGACTCCACATCCAAGCTTACCATAAATAAATCAGAATCTTGCATAAGAACGTTGTCCCTAAATTGTTCGGAATTTTTGACTGAATAATTATTCATAGAAAATTAATTTAATAAGGGCACTAAAAACTTAGCCATCTTATAATTAGGGGTTTCGTAGGAAGCAAGAATTGGTCTAATAGGGACACCGTCCTTATGCACCTTGGGTAAACCATACATTGTTCCATAAGAGCCACCAGTACTCATCAAATTTTGGTAAGTGTCGTTGTCAATTATCTTATTGTCAAATAAACTTTTTAGAAACCTATTGATTCGATCTTCTAATCGAAAAATAGTAGCAAAATCCGGTACACCAATCCTTTTCAAATTTTGACGTGCCATTTAAACTACTCAACACTTTATGTTAAAAAAGTCATCAAGGAGCTTAGTTTGTCTTTATGTTAAAAACGTGTTGAAGTGAAATGTATGGAAGATGGCCAGAAAAGATATTCTGCTCTGAAAAATGAAACTGTCATTTTAAACGATTTTATTATTATTAAAACCAAAACGTCTTTCAGTTTTCTTCTGAAGATTGAAAAAGAAACCCACAAAATTACTGTGTATAACGTGTTTACTTATAAGTATTTACATTTTATTTTACCCAACATTCGTATACTTCCAGGCCCTATGTATCTGTGGCCCTTATTCAAGAGATGCGTATATATAGGTTGTCAGTCTGGGTCAAGGCCCAGCACTGTTGGGCCTTGACCCAGGCTGACTGACAACCTACGCATCTCTTGAAAAAGGGACACGGATAGGGCCTGGAAGTACTTGAGTGTTGAGTAAAATAAAATGTAAATACTTATAAGTAAACACGTTACACAGTAATTTTGTGGGGTCTTTTTCAATCTTTGTTATTGCTGTTAACAAGAGCTGCAGCAAATCAGTTGTGTGAGAAGTTTGCATCAGAATGAGAATGTCCTCAAGGGAAAGCTGAAATAAAAATGTGTTTAAAGAGAATGACTTTTATTGAATACATATTTTGCTTTTTATTTTCTTCCATTTTCGTCATAAAAATTTCTATTTTTTTTTCTTTTTTCCTTTTTTTATTTGCTGTAGAAACGTTGCCGTTACCACATAAATCTGTGTTACTCATTAAAAAAGAAAAAGAAAAAAGAAGACGGCAACCCCATCTTTGAAAGGAATTCTTCTAGTTTTTTTTTGTTTTTTTTTATTTGTGGGGGGGCCCCTACGGGAGTTCATTCGACATCTGCGAACCATCGTCTGTAGGGGCATTAGAAAAATACTGTTTGACATTTTTGTTGTTGTCTTTTTATTTTTTGCTCGAGACTCGAGGATTTCTGAAAGAAACGTCACGCCCTTTTCACGTTATGTCGGAAAGGGTCGTCGGTTCGCTCTTTCTCCTTTTCTCCTTCCATTTTTTTTTTTCGTCTGTTTTGACCAATTTTTCTTTTACTTATTTTCCGCCTTTTAAAAGATCCGTGTGTTAATTCCATTTTTGGTCAGAATTCGTTTTTGACCCCACGGTAACTGAATTGCAAGGAGCCCCCCCCCCACCCCTCCGCGTCTCTCTCTCTCTCTCTCTCTCTCTCTCTCTCTCTCTCTCTCTCTCTATCTCTCTCTTTTATATATATGTATATATATATATATATATATATATATATATATATATATATATCGTATATATATGAAAATATATCAATTCCGAGGTAGAGCGAATTAGATATTAAAGGACATTTGTAGCTCGAATGATTTATATGAATCCCAGTGATGTGATAATTATTCATATACACACACATACACACACACACACACACACACACACACACACACACACACACATATATATATATATATAGTATATATATATATATATATATATACGTATATATATATATATATATATATATATATATACAGATGATTTTTATTTTTTCATTATAGAATGCTAACACTAGCTCTAGTATCTGGACGGTAAACACCAGGGAAACTTATTTTTTAATCAATACACTGTTGAAGATGATATAAAATTCCTAGTGAAAGCTTGTTTTATACACAATGTTTGATTAAAGCTGCCACACTTCCACTACTATTAAAGGAGGCTCCTTCTCATTCTTTCTTTTCCGTTTTGCTGAAGAACAGCGGTGGGTGATGTGCATCAAAGCATTGCGTGTACCTGGGTGCGTTGTTGTGGTTATATGTCTGTCTGTCTGTCTGTTCTGTCTGTCTGAGTGAGTGCGTGTGTGTGTGTGTGTGTGTGTGTATGTATGTGTGCGTAAGTGTGAACTAAAAACGACTGCCTAGCTGTGTAATTGTACGTGAATACACTTTGTGTATATATATATATATAATATGTATATATAATATAGTATATATTTTATATATATATATACATTACATAATATATATATATATATATATATATATATATATATATATATATATATATATATATATATACACTACATATAAACTATGGGCCTTTAGTGATCGCAAGCGATCTCACCCTGGGCATCCTCGCCAATGTAGCGTCATAGAAATGGGGGTTTATTTTAGCCAGGGATGGACCCTTCCCCATTTCTCTGCTGCACCAGCTAGCCAAGAGAGATGGAATCTTCCCCATGCCACCACTGGGATCCAATATTTTGCAACCATATAAATACTGCCTGAGGCATTGAACTTAGGGTTTTTTACGCCACGCCAGAGGTTGGCCACAGTGGTATAATGCAAGTATTGGAGCTATTATGCATTGTATAACTCATGTTTTGCATATAGGGAGCATTGAAACTTAAGGTTTTTACGCACGCCAGAGGTTGCCACCAGGATATGCAAGTATTGGAAGCCATTGCATGCATAACATTATTTTGCATATATAGAAGGCATTGAAACTACGGGTTTTACGCCACTCAGAGGTTGCCACAGTGTTATTATGCAAGTACTGGAGCCATTAGCATTGCATTAAACCACTATTTGGCAATATAGAAGGCATGGAACTTACGGGGTTTTACGCCACGCCAGAGAGTGCCACAGTGGTATATGCAAGTAGGGAGCCATTATGCATTGCATAACCAATATTTGGCATATAAGTAAGGCATGACCTACGGGTTTTTATGCCACGCCAGAGGGTTGCCACAGTAGTCTCATGCAAGTACTGGGACCATTATGCATAGCTTGCCACAGTAGTATATGCAAGTATGGAGCCTTATGCATAGGTTGCACAGTAGCTATATGCAAGTACTGGATCACATTGATGCATTGCATAACTCCATATTTTGGATAGATAGAAGCATTGAACTTAGGGGTTTTTACGCCACGCCCAGAGGTTGCCACAGTAGTATATGCAAGTACTGAGCCCAATTATGCATGCAATAACCAAATTTGCATATATAGAAAGCATTGACGCCGGAGGTTGCCAACGGTAGATATGCAAGTACTTTTTGGAGCCATTATGCATTGGCAATAAACCAATAATTGGCATATTATTAGAAAGGCATTGAACTTACGGGATTTTTTTTTTTTTTTTTACGCCCCAGCCATAGGGTTGCCACCAGTAGTAGATGCAAGTAGGAGCCATTATGCATAGGTTGCCACAGTAGGTATATTGCAAGTACTTGGAGCCATTAGCATTGCATAACCAATATTTTGCCATATATAAGAAGGCATTGAACTTACGGGTTTTTACGCCACGCCAGAGGTTGCCACAGTAGTATATGCAAGTACTGGAGCCATTATGCATAGGTTGCCACAGTAGTATATGCAAGTACTGGAGCCATTATGCATTGCATAACCATATTTTGCATATATAGAAGGCATTGAACTTACGGGTTTTTACGCCACGCCAGAGGTTGCCACAGTAGTATATGCAAGTACTGGAGCCATTATGCATTGCATAACCAATATTTTGCATATATAGAAGGCATTGACGCCGGAGGTTGCCACAGCAGTATATGCAAGTACTGGAGCCATTATGCATTGCATAACCAATATTTTGCATATATAGAAGGCATTGAACTTACGGGTTTTTACGCCACGCCAGAGGTTGCCACAGTAGTAATGCAAGTATGGAGCCATTATGCATAGGTTGCCACTAGTATATGCAAGTACTGGGAGCCATTATCAGGTTGCCACAGTAGTATATGCAAGTAGCGGAGCCATTATGCATGCATAACCAATATTTTGCATATAGAAGGGCATTGAATTACGGGTTTTTACGCCACGCAGGTTGCCACAGAAGTATATGCAAGTACTGGAGCCATTATGCAATGCATAACCCATATTTTGCATATATAGAAGGCATTGAACTTACGGGTTTTTACGCCACACCAGAGGTTGCCACAGTAGTATATGCAAGTAATGGTGCCATTATGCATTGCATAACCAATATTTTGCATATATAGAAGGCATTGAACTTACGGGTTTTTAAGCCACGCCAGAGGTTTGCCACAGTAGTATATGCAAGTAATGGTGCCTTATGCTTTGCATAACCAATATTTTGCATATTAGAAGGCATTGAATTACGGGTTTTTGTTAGCCACGCCAGAAGGTTTGACGTAGTATATGCAAGTATTTGGAGCCATTTTTAGCATTGCATACCCATATTTTGCCCATATTTTGCATATATAAAAGGCATTGAACTTACAGGTTTTTACGCCACGCCAGAGGTTGCCACAGTGGTATATGCAAAAGATGCGATTTAACATGCAATACATAACCCAATTAACATATGAAGTAGAAGGCATTAACTTAGCGTTTTGACGCCACACCAGAGGTTGCTTTCCACTCATAGGTGATTTGGTATTGAATCCTATTCCAGAGGGTATCATTTGGCAGGAGAGGGGGTGCCCTGTGACCCTCCGAACAGGTTTGGCTCTCATCCTGAGTAGTCCGGCCTCCCAACGCTGTTAGCTCATCCCTGAACTGTCCTCCTTCCTCCAAACGCTGTTGGCTCTCATCCTGAGAGCTAGTCCTCCGGCCTCCAAACAGATGTTAGCTCTCATCCATGAGAAAATCTGGTCCTCTTCCTCCAACAGCTGTTGGCTGTCATCCTGAGAGCTTGTCCTCCTTCTTCCGTCAGTGAGACGAGAGAATCACTGAGGATGCCTGATGGAAAGGACGATCACAAGACTTGTCTTCACAGCTACAAAGAAACAGCCCAAGTGAAGGATTCTGACTGGTCACAAGTTGATGATGCTGCGTCATGTTCCAGAGGCATTGCGATCTTCCTGGCCCAGTTGATGGTGTTGATTGCAGGATGGGTGTGTGGGAGGTGGGGGGACCTCCCGTCGCTGGTTGCTGCTAGGGGGGAGCAGCAGGTGATCACCCATCCTGCAGTCAAGGCTATCGAATGGGCCGAGAAGATCACAGCTCCTCTGGAACACGATGCAACATCACCAACTGGTGACAAGTTAAAGTCCTCCACAATTTTGGTCAATCAGGGGCTGTTTCTCGTGTTGTTTCATCCTAGTTTCCTTTGGTGTTCGTCCTCTTTGTTGTCCTTCCAGGTTTCTTCTTCTTCTTCCTCTTTGTCTCTGGAGGATCTTGGAAAACTTCAGCTGCCAGGGCCTTGATGAACTCCCTGACAGCGTCGTATTCTCCTCTTTCTTTAGAATCATGCAGGAGATCGTTGGCAAAGTTCACCTTCTGCATGATTTCCTTTCTACGCTGTTGCTCTTTTTGAAACCCTTGGCACCTATGAGGGTCGAACTTCAGCGCCCGCTTCCTGTAGGCCAAGTCTATTTCCTTCAAATCAGCTGTCTCTGCAATTCCTAGGATGTAGTAAGGGCACCCATAACGTTGCATCCTTTGCAGGGCTTTGGCAGCTGCAACCAAATCATTTCGACCATCTAATTCCTTCAGCTGGACCATAGCTTCACTGTGTCTTCCAAGCAACAAGAGACACAATCCCAGTCTGAGCCTGTAGT
>NC_087222.1:16910326-16928721 GCF_015104395.2 Macrobrachium nipponense
TGAGTGAGATTTGGGATGATCATGACCCTGCTGATCACCCAATGGATCACACAAAATGGAAGAAAAGCATAGGCCTTGGAGATTGTTTCCATGGGTGTTGGAAAGTGTCTTCTATTGCTGTCAATGGGTCTGGCACAACAGAACAGAAAGCAGGAGCATTCTGTTGTGCAAGGCTGCAAAGGGTTCTATAGCTAGAAAGCCCCAAAATATTGAACAATCTTTCTGTAATGTCTTGGGTGTAGGGACCACGCTGTCCCTATCTCCTGACCCTGGCGGCTGAGCTTGTCTGCCACTATGTTCTGGTTCCCTGGGATTTACCTGGCTGACAGCTCTACTGATCGTGCTACTGCCCACTCATGAATCTGCATCGCCAACATGTGGAGATGAAGGGAAACCAATTCCTCTGCTTGCTGACCTATGCTAATACTGTACAGTTTGTTACAGTAATACCCCAAATTTAAATCGAGGTTAGGTTGTAGACCACCTCGAGCAAGAGGATTTTCCCGTAAGCTCAGTACAGTTTCTAAAAATGCTCATAAATGCTTACTTCTAAAGTTGTTTAGAAACACTAAATATGATCTTAATCATGCTCATACGTATTAAGCTAACTTTTGAATAAAATTAAAGTTACTGTAATTTCATTTAAAAGTTAGCTTACTACACTGCTCTTGGAAAAAAGTAAAAATGGTTGGTAAAACTATAGAATTGTATGAAGATTACAGACATGCAACGAGCAGAGAAGAGAGAGAGAGAGAGAGGAGAGAGAGAGAGAGAGAGAGAGAGAGAGAGAGAATTATTATTTTCATTATTCAATGTAATTTCATTTAAACATAAAAGCTTGAAAACTTATAAATCACATATGGAATGGAATTAAACAAACACTTTTGCAGGATTTTTCAAGAGTTTGAAAATGTTACATTAGCTTTTGCACATCTTTGAAATACTCTTGTATGACAAAGAGTTATGTTCCAATGAAAAGTTTGCGCTATTGTGAATTCGCACAACTCGTCTAGCATAAGATTGAGGTATTACTGTATTGTTGATATAAACACCATGGAGTAACCCCCATCACCGGATCCTGAAACTCTTGTAGAGCCAAAAATGCCCCCATGAGATCCAGATGTGGAGCTGTTGAAAGTCCTGGTTCCACACACCTGAAACCAGCAACTCTTCCAGGTGTGTGTTATCCCTCGGTCGATGTATCGACAAACAGAAGCATCTCAGTTGGAACCATCAGGATAAGTCCTTCCTTGCTTCCTCTGAGAAAGGCATCTGGAAGAATGGGGACTCCCTTACGGAGACCAAAACTCCTTCATTCTCCGCTGAACAGAACAAAGGTGAAGCTACTCACGAGGGCCAGATTCTTCAAGGATGACAGGTGACCGAGAATGACTTGGCACTGCTGAGGTGGTTCTTCCTATTGCAACAGGAATAACTGCATTGCCTCTCTGATCTTGCTGGCATTTTGTGGCAGTGCCACCATCGCTAGTGTAGTAGGTGGATAGAACCCATCCACTTTCAGGACCAATGGATACAAAACTGCAGAGAGAACCAATTTGCTTGGTTTGCCATGTCCATCTCTGGGAAGGAGGTAATTACTTGATATGTGTAAAATCTAATTTTATTATAAAAATGTCATTTTTACACGTGTAAGTTACCAAGTAATTACCTGTAGCTAATTCCCCGATTATGCAGGTGGAATCATGGACATGTCTATATTAAAGACATTAGAAGTTAAGTAATGACTCAACATAGAAAGTCTGCAAGTATTTTCAAAATACTCATTGTACCTTACCTGGTAAGAAAGCACTGCAGATGAATACTGCCTCTGGTTGGTGCTCGCTTAACCTGCAGAAGGCGTGGCAGTTTTGACCAGTGATCACCCCTGCTTTAGTGGGAATAAAAATTTTTCAGTAATGGCTGGAGACTTCATCAGAACACCAAAGATTACTTGCAGGACGTCTAATTTTCTCTGTTCTCTGTAAATAGTAGTGTAAAGCCCTGGGCAAAGAAGTCGCTCTTCCTTCTCTGGTCCGATGATGTCCATCAAGTTCTTAACAGTTAAGGAATGTGGCCAGGGTTTGTTCACATCCTCATTTTTAGCGAGAGATCCCAAGGAAAAAGAACAACAGACAGCATCTCCTTGGGAAAACCCTACTCTTTTGTCTATTGCCTGATATTCGCTGACCCTTTTGGCCATAGACAGAGTTACAAGGAAGAGGGTCTTTTTTGTGATATTATTAGATAATACTGAACGGAGGGTTTCAAAGGAGTCACCAGAAATCCACTTCAGTACTACATCTAGATTCCAAGAAACTGATTTAGTATTCTCTGGTTTGGAAGTGTCCAGAGATCTAATAAGATTGCTGAGGTCCTGGTTGAGACCAACATCTACAACTCTGTGCTTGAAAACAGTTCAACATCGACCTACTTTTACCCATTAATGGTAGTGCCTACCAGTAGAAGATAGACGACATCTAGCAATGGCTTCTGCAACTTGCATTGAAAATCCTTTCACTTTGACCAGTCATCTGACAGTCGAAATCCTGTCAGGGACAGAGTGGATAATCCTTGATGGAACCTGAACAGGTGAGGACAGCAAAAAAGGTCAGAAAACCATTCCTTCCTCGCCCAAAATGGGGCTCCTAGGATCATGGAGACATTCTGATGAGTTGAAAAAAAATTTTTATTACCTCCTGAATCATGGCAAATGGAGGGAAGAAATATAGGTCTAATACCGTTCAGTTGAGAAGCATGGTTGTCCCCAAAGCCTCCAAAGTTCCTTGCAGACTAGAGGATCTAAGGTCCACTCTTTGGAAGAACCTGGTTTTGTCTGCTTAGTTCATCTGCTAAGACATTTAGTCTGCCTTGAACAAAGTGAGTGAGGATCGTCACTTGATGTTGTTTTTCCCATAGCAGAAGATCCCTCGCTGTCTGGTAAAGAATGAAAGAGTGAGTGACCCCCTTCCTTGCAGGTGTAGGACAAGGTTGTTGTGTTGTCTATAAACACTGCTACTATCTTCCCAGACACTTGGCAAGAAAAGTGTTGAAGTCCGAGAAATATTGCCAACAACTCCTTAACGATGTGTAAGGCTTTCTGGTCCTTTGACCAAAACCCTGCCACCTTTTGTGATTCCAAGAGGGCTCCCCATCCAAGATCCGATGCATCTGAATAGAATTTCAGCTCTGGGTTCTGTGGTCGGAGTGACTTCCCTTCTTGTAGTGTCCACAGACAACCGCCACTGAAGGTCTGTTTTTATCTCATTGGAAACAGGTGAGGTAACAGAGTCCTGCTGCATCTTTTTGGACCATAAAACCTTCATGTAAAACTGAAGTGGGAGCATGTGTAACCTGAACAACCTGATGAAGTGCTCCACTGAAGCAAGGGTTCCCAGCAGCTGCATCCATTGAAGAGATGAGCAGGACTTCTGATCTAGAAACTCTTGGACTGTTTGAAGGCAAGCATTTAGAGGCTTGGGCAAGAGAAAAATCCAAAAAGTCAGAGTCTAGAATCGTGCACAATGATGAAAATTCCCAACTCCTGAGTCAAAAGCATTCATTAGTAGTTTCTTTAAGTCTCCTATGCACTCTTCCTTTGAGGGAGGATGGAGAAGCCAGTCGTTGATGTAAAAACAGACGATCCCATCAGGTGTAGCCACTTTGTGAGAGGGGATAGGACTCTTGTGAGTATTATGGGAGCTGACATCAGGCTGAAATAGAGAGCTCTGAATTGAATACAAAGCGAAGAAGTTTCCTCAACTCTGGATGGATGGGAATATGGAAGAACGAGTCTTCCACATCAAGAGTCACCATCCAATCCTTTGGATGTAGCAAGGCTAAGACTGAGGTACTGGTCCCCAAATGAAACTTCCTGACGACAAAAAGGTTCAGAGCACTGACAACCAGGATGAGCCTCCAGCCACCCAATGCCTTGGGGACTACGAAGAGTCGGTTGTGAAACCCCTCTGTTCCATGATCCAACACTTCTTCCACTGTTCTCTTGCAGATAAGTGCCTCCACTTCCTGTGAGAGGGCCAAATATCTCTTAGGTCCTTTTGAGTATGCTGTTAACACAGTCAGAGAAGGTCTGTTGTGGACTTATTCTGCAAGTCTGGAAGTATATCTTTTACCATAGTTTGCAGAAAAATATAAGCCTTATCCGAAGGCAATGAAAAAAAAGAGCAGGTTTCTGTGTTGACGGGAAACCCTTGGAAATAAACGGACACCACAACTCTTTTTTTAAAAGGCCCATAGCAAAAAGAGAGGCAGCTTCAATAGAACTGTCCCTTACAGCTTTGTCTGTGCAAGACAAAACTCCCAGCTAATCTGTAGACAGATCTTCCGCTAATGAAGAACAACTCTTTATCTTAGAAGCCAATGCGCTCACAATAAAATCTAAGAAACTGAAAATTCGTAAAATTTTGAAGGTATTTTTCACCAAGTGATCGATTTCCTGTGATGAAAAGAAAACCTTTGTAGCTACAAATGCTGAGCATCTGGTTGAGTCCACTAGACAGGAGAAGTCCCCCTGGGAGGAGGCAGAAATTCCCAGGGAAGGTGACTTACCTGTCCCGAAGTATCAGTAAGGTTTCTTCATAAGCTTAGAGGGAAGAAAACCAATGGAGGCTTTCACAAGCTCCCTCTTACCAGCCAGCCATTCTTCCACTTCTCCTAAGACCATTTTAGAAGAGGACGACAAAATCATCTGAGGGAGTTTGTCTACAGGAGCTTTCCACATAAGAAAGGTAGAGGCAGGAGCCGCTGGAGTCGTGGGAATGAAAAAGTCTGGATAATTCTCCAGAAGAATTTCATCAGCGACGAATAAGAAGAATAAGTCATCTCTTGCTCAACTGCTACATCTTCCAAAGAAATTGGGGATGAGATACTTTCCTTGTTCGTAGAGGAAGGTTTACTTCTCAAAAAATTCAGTAACTCCCCTAACTGACGTTTAAGAGGTACCAACGACTCATCCACATAAGATACTTTATTAGTCAAGAGAGAGCACCAAGAGGACCGGGGAAGCTCATAGATGCACAGTAGCAGACACAACAATGTCTTCACAAGATGGGCGCTCCGAAATAGGCGCCCATTTGGCCGCTAATACTAGGCAAGAAGTATGCTTCTGACCAGAGAAACTTTAAGCAATCCTGAAGACAGCAAGATGGCTATGGATCGATCCCGACCTCCCTATATCTCTCAAGAGGGGGAGGAGAACTGTCCACAGGTGTAGAATGCCTCTTCAGAGGCCCAGAGGCCAACAGTCTGCAACGATGACATCTCTTGTCTGAAGAAGAATCCAAAGAGTCTGAAGACAGACAGTGAGCACTGAAAGGGACGTCTTTCCAGCGGCACTCTGTCGCTGTCTAAGTCATCAACAGGTGCAACAGAAAGTACAACTGTCTGGGGGCAAACCCCTCTGCCATCCCCTGGACTTCCCGTACGTCTTCTACCCAGTGCAGGGGAGTGGGACAGTTATCACAGCACTTTCACTTTGCACTGCGCTTTTGAGAGGCGTGCTCTCCACAAAAGACCTGAAAGAGGCACCTAATTCCATAATCGCCTTAGCGAGAAAATAAAATTTCTTTTTAAATTTCACTTCAAGACTGGTAATGGTGTCGGGTTTAGAATCATGGGAGCCTGGAATAGGAGTCACTTGTAATGAAGTAGGAGGGCTAACAATTGGGGAAGTAATAGGAGGTTGAGCACGAGTAGGTAAATCCTCAACTACTGAGGGAGAAATCTCTACAGAAGCCCTACTTTCAGCTCTGAAAGTCGCCTTTCTCTTCCTATCTCTAGCTAGTTTATCCAAATGAGATTTCAATGCTTTCCATTTAGAATTGTCCCAATCCATACACTCTGAACAAGTCAATTCCTTAGAGCAATCCTGCCCCCTACATTTAATGCATTTGGTGTGCAAATCATAAAAGAACTTGGTTAACCTAGTTCTATAACCTTCTGAGCAATACCTAATGCTGGAAGAGCTAGTTACTGACATAATTGACTACCTAATTATGTAAACAAACCACAAAATAAGCAAGTAAAGAACACTGGAAGTATCCAAACATTGACGAATGATGACCACCAAAATCACTGATGCTAGTTGGTAGCCGGCAGAAAACAAATTGGTTCTCTCACCAGTTTTGTACCCATCGGTCCCGATACTGAGTGGGTCCTATCCACCTACACTAGCAATGCGGATCCACCACAAAATTTGGAATATTTTGACGACTGTGGTAGGAAGCTTTCAGCTATAGGTAATTATTTGGTAAGTTACATGTGTAAAATTGGTCGCTACACCCAGGTCCTGACAAATCTTGAGAAGTCAGTCTCTGTTCAGGAGCAACTGTCTAAGAGCTTGTCAGGACTAACCAATCACCAAGATGCCTCAAATGCATTTTGTGTGATATGGCCCAAGCTGAGACAAGGATGAACACTTTAATGAACACCTGGGGGGTGGTTCAGAGCCTGAAACAAAACACTTTGAACTGGAACACCATAACCACGAAGGTTAAGCGGAGGTACTTGCGAGAGGACCGGTGGATGGGTATTTGAAAATACATATCTGTGAGGTCGAGACCTAGAGAAAGCATACAATAAAATCCCAAGAGTAGTAGTGATGGTTTGGTGTTTGAGGAAGAAAGTCCCAGAAAAGTTGGTTAGGCTGGTTGAGATGATATATCAAAGAACGATCACAATAGTAATAACAGCAGTTTGGGAAACAGAAACTTTGAAGTTAGTGTTGGATTCCACAAAGGGTCAGCATTAAGTCCATTTTTGTTTGTGCTTGTCATGGGTATCTTAAGTCAAAAGATCAGGAGTGAAGAGCTGTGGGAGTTGTATGCAGATTATCTGGTGATTACTGCCAAAAATGAGGAAGACCTACGGAGAAGTGTTGGAAAGTGGCAGGAGTCTTTAGAGAGGGGAGGCTTAAAGGTGACTGTGGATAAAAATGATATTTTTATAGTAAAATAAATTTTTTATATACTTACCCAATAATTATATAGCTAAGAGCTTCCTACCTACGGCAGCTTAACAATTGAAAATCTACAGTAGTGTTGGTTACAGTGTAGCTGGAATGCCCCACCCACTACCCGGGCTTATGTAGGCAACAACCTGGCAAAGAGCTTCAATTCATTTTGTGCTCTAATGTCCATGTGAGGGCTTCGATCATATAATTACTGGGTAAGTATATACACCTTATTTTTGTGTAAAAATATCATTTTTTTATATTGAATTTACCCAGTAATTACAGAGCTGATTCCACAGTTAAAGGAGGGGGAATCATGGACAAATTCTATCTCAATACATTGTGTAGAGTGTAATGAAATTGAAATAAAAGTTTGCCAGCATAAAATAATATGCTTGTTGTTTTCTTACCTGGCAAGTGAGCACTGCAGATAATTTCTGCCTCCGGACGGTGCTCCACTTGACCCGTAGAGTACGCGGCTCTCTACCCACAGTCGCCTCTACATAAGTGGTGGCTTTGGCTCGCAAAGCTACAATAGGTGCCCTTGCCCTGGGCGAAGACCAGAATAACAACACTGCACTACAACATAACCATAAAAGATTGTCACAACCCAACACTAAAAATGGACTGGTGGGCACTCTAGCCACAAATGTGACTCCAGGCTTCCCAACTAACACAATACCTTTTCAAGGCGAAAATGATATTAGTCCTAATGTGTTGCAGTTCTCAAAGACAGTTTCCACATCCTTTAGGTAGTGTGAAGCAAATACTAACCTACACTTCCAGAATGTTGCTTGCATAATTTTAGTAAATGACATATTATGTCTAAAGGCACAGCCACTCTCACTTCATGAGCCTTGACCTTCATTGCAGCCAATTTGTCCTCGTAGATTTCTGCATGTGCTTCTACAATAAAATTTCTTTAAAAAATGATAGGGCAGTTTTGGAGTGTGGAAAAGACGGATTCCTGACCAAGCACCAAAGGAGGTCTGAAGAGCCACTAACCTTTTCTGTTCTTTGAAGGTAATATCTTAAGGCCCTGACTGGACATAGCAACCCCTCCTTTTCCTCAGGCCCGAGAAGATCCATCAAATTCTTGATGGTGAGTGAGCGCAGCCACGGGTTAGATGGGTCCTCATTCTTTGCCAGGAATCCCAGAGAGAAGGAACTTACTGCATCCCCTGTGAAATTCTGATCCTTTTATCTATAGCTCGGATTTTGCTAACACACTTTGCTTTTGCCAAAACCACTAAGAAGATAGTTTTCCTCGTTAGATCCCTGACAGAAGCAGACTGAAGAGGTTTGCAAGGTGGCCCTGAAATCCATTTCAATACCACATCTAATTTCCAAGAAATGAAATCAGAACTAACTTGATATTTGTGACATCAAAAGACTTAATGTCACTTAAATCTTGATTAAATGACAAATCTAGTCCTCTATATCTTAAAACTGAATTAAAATGATATTGTTAGAATACAATAAAGTTTTGTACATACTTACCCAGCAGATACATATTTAGCTTATGTCTCTGACGTCCGACAGAAATTCGAATTTCGCGGCACACGCTGCAGGTAGGTCAGGTGATCTACCCCCCTGCCGCTGGGTGGCAGGAATAGGAACCATTCCCATTCTAAAACCAGATTTTCTCTTCCACCTGTCTCCTGAGGGGAGGCTGGGTGGGCCATTCATCGTATATATCTGCCGAGTAAGTATGTACAAAACTTTATTGTATTCTAACAATATCATTTTTGTACATGCAACTTCCCCAGCAGATATATACTTAGCTGATTGACACCCTTGGTGGTGGGTAAGAGACAACTATTTACTGAATAGACAGGTAAACAATATACGTTGTAGGTAATAAATAAATAAAACCTTGGTTCCTACTTGTTCAGGCGGAAGTTTCCATGGCTAATGCCTAGGAATCTGCTTCGCCTCAAGAGCCTCAGCGAGGATGTGACCTATGGCTAAGAGTTCTTGTGGGTCTGTCGATAGGGTCTTATCCATTTACTCGACAGAGCCTCTTACATGACAATATGCCTATGCCTAGTGGCATAATTAAGGAGCACAACACCGATCCCGATCACCTGATTCTAACACGAGGGTTAGTGCTTAAGTTGAAAAGAGTTATCCCCAAACTCCTTTCAAACAACCCAAAGAAAAAACACGACGTTAAATAAAATTTAACTCACTAGTTAAGGATCAGTATCGGCTCCCTATCCCAGCAATGTATCCGCAGACACGTATCAACCAAGAGAGAAGGATCTCTCGTAGGTTATCTTGACATCCTTCGGATAATGGGAAGTCAACACCGAGTTGCATCTCCCGTATGTGACAGTTAATATGTCTTTATGACATATTGTTAAGGAAAGAACAAGAATTCGGAAAAGCTCGCACTTCATGCGCTTTTAATTCTCAGCTGTTTGAAGGAATCATCAATGCACTTATCAAGTGCTTAGGAGATCACATTGTCTCAAAGAAGGCCAGGGCGTTCTTTGATATAGATCTCTTCTGGGTGAAGCCTGGAGCCTGGCTAGCGCTTCGAGCCTGGCAGGCGCCTGGCGCCTGTCTAGCGCCTCGCGCCTGGCTGGAGCCTTGCGCCTGAATGGCGCCTAGAGCCTGGCTGGAGCCTCGTGCCTGGATGGCGCCTCGCGCCTGGCTGGCGCCTGATTGGCTCCTCCCTCCTGGCTAGAGCCTCGCGCCTGGCTGGAGCCTTGCGTCTGGCTGGTGCCTTGCGCCTGGAAGGCGCCTGGAGCCTGGCAGAAGACTTCATGATTACTGTCTATGAGTCTGCATGCCTCAAGAGTTTCAGCGAGGTAGGGACCTATGACTGACAAACCCTTCTGGATCATGGTCAATGGGGCTAGCCCCGCTTACACGACAGAGCCTTCTCGGATCGTGCCAATGGGGGCTGACCCACTTACATGGCAGAGCCTTACCTGTATCATATCAATGGGGACTAGCCCTCTTACATGACAGAGCTTTAGGTTTCTCTTTACTGGAAGGAGCCTTGTGCCTGGATGGATCCTCAATCCTGACTGGAGCCTAGCCTTGAAGGAGCCTGGCTGGCTTCTAGAGCCTGGCTGGCGCCTCGCGCCTGGCTTGGCTCCTCCACACTTGCTGGAGCTTCGAGCTTGGAAGTCTCTAGGCTGTCTGGCGATGTCCACATCGGACACTCTTATATCTGTCCGATTTGTTCGCCTCTGGCGCATTTGCGCCATGTTGGAGGCCCACTCCTTCTCAGTATCCGACCATGACAGGAGTTCCTTAGGAACTGTCCGCCTCTGGCGTTTTTTCGCCTGTATTGGCATTTGGCGCCTGGCTGGCGCTACATTGTCCGAGAGTCCTAAACAACCACATAGTTTATCAGGAGACTGGAGAAGGGTGGAAGAAATTCTTCCCCTTTGAGCTTTTAGGGGAGGTGATTGTAGTCAGCTACATCCAGTAGACGACAGGATATCTAACAATACAAGAGAGAAGAGTCTTCCTCCGAGGAGGATCCTTCGTGAATACTTCCTTTGCTAACGAGATCTCTTCTTACATGTTGATGAGGTTCCTCGTTGCAGAATCTTCCCTATCCTTGCCCGAAGGAAGGGAAGGAGTCTGGAAGTCGAAGAGACTCCGAGCTGAAATTGGGCGGAACCCTGATTTCTAGCTCGTTATTGTATCCTTCCTTTGAATACCTTCTGGGAGCATTTCGAGCCCTCATCGCACCCACCCCGAAGACTCTGTAGGCAAACATTTAAACCATCTCTTCTTCTGTAGATGAAAATGTAAGTACCCTGCCTGGCCAACGACTTTCTATCTGAAGCGTTGGCGTCAGGAATAGAGGGTTTTAGTTCTTTTGACAGACATACTATGCTGGCAAGAACCCATTGCCGAGTCTCCATTGAATCTGATGCGAGATTCCAATGCACAAAAAATTCACTTGTCTTCTTGGTCGTTTAGGGCTAAGAGAAACAAAGAATTCCTTCATAAACTTTCTCAAAGAAGTTTGATGAGGAGCAGTTCCATTTTGTCGGAACACGGAATCTGTGGCCACAAAAAGATCCCATTCGAAGTACATGATATCCTACTCTTGTCGTATTGCGGTATCGTATAAGATCCCGAAGATCTTAATCCTCTGTTATCTCTAATTCCCCTTGTAGAGACAGAGTATAGCCTTTTACTGCGTTCTTTGATAGCAGATATATACATAGGTGATTTTTCCCTCTGAAAGTGAAGAAAAAACCTCGCTATGTGGTTCACAGAGGTATCGAAGAGGACAGTTTCCTCATTCCATCTAGCACGATCTGAGCAATTCTATGTCTTAGCCATGACTATTGTCATTTACCTTGAAAAATCCTCTCATTCATGTCCACTTCTGGTCAGTCTGCAAGCGGACAGACTCAGAGTGGAGAGTTTTTCAGGTCTATTTATAATAGATTCTGATAGAATATCCAGATACTCTTTGGAAAAGCCTTTACGAAACATGCTGTGAGAAGAACGTGACTTCTGTGAAATCAACCTCTCTAAGGCCAAAATGAGGCATTCATCCTCTCTTCCTTTGACGCCCATTTATCTTAATATCTGTTAAGAATTTATAACTAGGGGAAAAAAGACTAAAGTTTATTCCCCTTCTTTCAATTTAAAGATGTCGTATCTTGCTACCTCTCTTGGTTCGAGGAAAAGGAAGCAGTCTATGGAAGCCTGTTCGTCTTCTACCTTGCGAAGAGATCTGTGAAGAAGACTTTCCGCAGGTTCTCACAACTCTTTTCAATAAATATTAGACATACGTTAACAGTTATTATCTTCGATCGAGAAGGTTCTCACGGACATGCAAAATCTTGCATCGAACCTCTTAAGGATCGTTACGTTCGTGTCTGTTCCCAAATAGGTTCTCTTTTGTTAACGGCGAACAGGGGCGAAAAAAGAGATTCTCGATGCTCTTTGCGATATGAGAGAGTGTGGAATTGGCTTAAGTGATTAAAATGAAATCATTCATCATTCCTTGTAAGCGACCCCTTTCCGATTAAATGGGTAACGAAATCAGGAACGAATCTTGCCGTTACCGAGCCTGCTGTCCGAGAGGCTACTGGACTCTTAGGTTAATAACTCGCTAAAACGAGAAAAATATCTTGGATGGTGCTTCTGGCGCATTGCGCCAGGCTGGCGTGCAATTTCGCCAGGCTGGCGCTTCTGACGCTTTGCGCCAGGCTGGCGCTTCCTTCTAGTTCTTTTTAGGTTATGTGCCAGAACATCTGTGCCTTTATGGTACCCGACATCCTTCACATGTTAATTCCGTTCTTAGTAGGAAAAAACTTTTATATACGTAGTATAGTCCATTCAGGGAAACAACTTCTGCCACTAAGAGAATGTTTCCCATCCGACTCACCCATCTTCTCTTGAGCAATATCTGATTCTAAAAAGGTTGTGTGCGTATCTCGAAAGGATGAGAGAATTAAATTATATCGTGCTCTGCCGTATTAGAATCCTTTATAATACTGTCACATTGTGGTAAACAGCATTAATCTAGGAAACCTTTGTAAGGATACTAGGAATTCTGTAGTTAACTTCGATATGTGCATAAGACTTGACCATACCGTAGTCTTAAAGTGAATTCTCTACTACATTCATCTTCTCACTAAGCATGTACTCTAATAAGCCATGCTTTCGTAAGCATGAGAGCATTATATAATATAGAGTTCCGCTGCGTTAGAATCCTTTAATAATGTTACCTACGGTAAACAGCATTGAAATGTAATATCTTTCTTATTGAAAGCTTCTTAGCAAAAGGCAGACAATATTTTATTTATGTTTGCTTAACTATCCCCTCAATCCGAGGCTAAAACCGCGATTGTAGGGGAGAGACACGGTTAGTCATTCCATCCCGCAGGAGAGAGACATGTAACCGACCACTCATGACCGACACCTACATGGTACTGCGTTGGTCTAAGCGATAGCAGTCTCCGTTAGCCGTCTGGCCTTACTCTTCCAGAGTTGCCAGCTACTCCATTCAATAAAGGAATCTTATAAAATTATTATTGAACTTCAGGAAGTTCTTATTAATGCATATTTAAGCGAAACAAGACTTCGATAAATCTAGAAGCTAAGTAGGTGTTGTCTTAACAATCCCTTTAAGCGTAGTTCTTCCTAGGAAATTCCTGGAAGGATACTGGTAATTGAGTTGCTCAGCAAAGAAGTAACTACGGTATGTGCTTATGATTTGCTGTATCGTATTCTCATACAGCAGATACTCTACTACCTTCTTTCCCTGCCGAGGCAGATAGAGAAAGGAAAAATTTTTACTATCTTCGTTCTTTTCGTTAATAGAACGATAGAAAGAGTATATATATCTCCAAAAGGAAGGAAGTTAATCCAGGAACTCTTTAAATCTTTGTGATTTCCTCATAAATCGCGGAAGAACAGAATTCCTGTTCATCTGTAGGGTTTACGGAAGGAAGTAGATATTTCCTATCCGCCCATCTACCACCAACGTCGATGAGATTCTTATAAGAAAAACTCCCAAAGCTCTTGCCTCTTCATAACGAGGGAAGAGCATGAATGAAGGAGAGAGTCCGCATTGAGAGGAACTGCCAAACACAGGAGTTCTGAATAATGAAAAAAATGGCTTCTCTTAGTATCAGAATCCTTCTGGCAAAAGCGACGGCCGCCTGTGCGACATCTTGCACCTTTGCCAGGGGAAAGTTGCTCAAGTTAAAAACTCAAAGAGGAGCCTCGCGACTGACCTCTCTCTCATAAGAAGATTTGGAATATTCTGGCGCCTGGCTCCTTGCACCTAGCGCCAAGCGCCTGGCTCCTTGCACCTAGCGCCAAGCGCCTGGCTCCTTGCGCCTAGCGCCTGGATAGTTCTGCGCGCCTGGAATGTTCCGCACGTTAGAAAGGAGACTCGCTCCTGGAACGTTCCGCTTGCGTGGAAGGTCCCGTGCGCCCTGATAGTTCCGAGCATCAACTAGACCCCTTTTAGAAAGAGCCTCTTGCCCGGAAACGTTCAATGGAAGGATCGTTCTGATTGCCACTCTACTATAAGGCTCCTTGCTCTAGCCGTCTGTTTTTCTGGCGCAATTTGTGCCAGGCTGGCGCTTCGTCTCTTTGAAGGCGCCTTGCGCCAAGAAAATTTTCTAGAACGCGGCTCGCGCTCAGTTGCTGGAACGCGGCTCGCGTTTGGTTGTAGGAACGCGGCTCGCGCTAGTCTGTTTGCTGGAACGTGGCTCACTGCTGGCTGTTGGAACGTGGCTCACGCTAGCTTGCTGGAACACGGCTTCCTGGCTGGCTCTTGCTCAGTGTTCTCTTAGTTTTCAGAGAACGCGCTAGATCATCCAAACTCCAAACATATACATTCTTCGTCTTTTCGGATGTAAGATGAAGAGACGCACTTTTTTAAGGATGCCTTTTCAATGGCTATCCTTGGCAGTCTGGGACGCTCTACAGAACCTGCCGAGGGGACACCTGACCGGTGGGGATTCTCTGATACCTCCTTACGGCTTTTGACATTCCTTCTCCTCTGGGCTTGGGAGCTTGAAAGAGGTCTAGGCCTGAGAGCGAGACAGAGCCGATCAGACGCACCCTCCACTGCAATGGGGAACGCTAGTAATCACTTCTTACCTTTTAATAGCTCGCATTTTGAGCCACAATCCTTGTCTTCAAATTGCAATTATGAATTTGAAGTTTCTGCAAAGTAAGAAGGTGATGAGGATGCAACACTACTAGTACTGTTAATACTCTAATTGCTTGTTAGTACGAGTATCGAAAAAAACTTTTAAAAGAAACGTATCTAGTTACATGCTTTACAGACTCCCTAAAGTAGGAAGTCAGTTTATTTCCTCAATCAATTCTAACACTTATTACACGTATTAATGAATAAATATTAATATTTCCCTTTCTTGCAAACTATGTGAGTGTCTACCGAAAATTTCGGTAGTTACACGTCATATATTCTTCGAAATTTTCGAAGCCAAATTCATTAAAAAGTTAATAAAAGCGTATGCCAAACCAAAGACCCAGTACTTCCCTGCAAAAGACAGCCCAGAAGATCGATGGCGATGAAAAACGAAAATCAAGTCAGGAGGTAGCAACAACATATGTTGACACTACCGCGACAGAGAAAATCTGGTTCTAGAACGGGAATGGTTCCTATTCCTGCCACCCAGCGACAGGGGGGTAGATCACCTGACCTACCTGCAGCGTGTGCCGCGAAATTCGAATTTCTGTCGGACGTCAGAGACATAAGCTAAGTATATATCTGCCGGGGAAGTTGCATGTGCAAAACATAGCTCTACAGTAGCCCTAGATTGCAGATGTTGATAACTTCCTGGACTTCAAGTAAAGAAGGAAGTCAATTACTTGACTTACAGCTGTTTCAGAAGAGGACACCGTGTGTCTGTTACACCACTCTCTGAAGGTAGACCACTTACATTGATATAATTTATTAGATGAAGGTCGTCTGCATTGGGTGACAGCCTTTGCAACTTTAGAACATCCTTTTGATCTAAAACAAGGCGCCCGACTGTCTGTACCCTGTCAGAGCCAGAGTGGACAATCCAAGATGGGACCTCTGAAAATGTGGTTGTCTGAAAAGACACGGTTTTTGAGGTAGGAGCCTGGTTAAGTCGACTAATAGTTGCATCAAGTCTGGGAACCACCCTTTCCCTGGCCAAAAGGAGGCCACTGGAGTCATTGTTACATTCTGGCGAAAGTTTAACTTTTTTATGACCTACCTGATCATACCAAAGGGAGGGAAGCCATAGAGATCCAAACTGCTCCAGTCTTGCAACATCGCATCTGTCCTCCAGGCGAGAGGGTCCGGGATTGGAGAACAGAATCTTGGGAGTATGTGGTTTTTCGAAGTCACAAAGAGGTCTATGGAAGGTCGGCTCTAGTCTCCAAAGGTCCTTGCACACCAGTTGATCCAAAGTCCACTCCATCGGAAGGACCTGATTCAGGTGAGTTGGGCCGTCCGCTAAGAAATTCATCCTCCCTTGGATGAAGCAAGTCAGCAACAACACCTGATTCCTTTCTGCCCAAAGGAGAAGTTCCTAAGTCACTTGAAAAAAGGAAAAGGAGTTCCCCTTGTTTCCTGACGTATGACAGAGCCGTCGAATTGTCGGAGTGGATTGTTACTGTTTTCCCTCGAATTAGGGAGGAAAAGGCTTGCAATCCTAAAAAAAACCGCCCTTAACTCTTTTACATTTTTGTGGGAAATTCTGAACTCTACTGGCCACATTCCTGACACTTCCCTGTTCCCCAGATGAGCTCCCCAACCTAGGCTTTAGGCATTGGAATTCAAGGTTAGGTCTGGGCTCAACGGGAGGAGAGACTTCCATTTTGATTTCTGATGTTATTGGGAACACAAATGAATCTGTGAAGTTTTCTTGTTCCCATTAGCTTTTAGAAAGAATTGCAGTGGCCTCGTGTGGAGTCTCCCTAGCTTCAAAAACTTTTTGACTGAGGCCAGTGTTCTCAGAAGGCTCCTCTATTGAGCCACTGAGAACTCCTGAAGGGACAGGAGCCATCTGATGCAAAGGAGACAAGAGTTTATTCTTACAGGGGAAAGAAAAGCCCGAATATTCTGATTCCAGAACCATTCCCCAATAAAGAATCCGTTGAGTGGGAATGATCTGAGACTTCTTGGTGTTCATCAAAATACCTATTTTCTTCATAAGCCGGAAAGTTTTCGACAGATCCTCCATGCATTTGACCTTCAACTGAGCTCTGAGTAGCCAGTCAGTCATCTAAATAATATGTACACAGATGCCTTGAATGTCAAACTGAACTCACTCCCAATAGGATGCACTGTCAATGAAACAACTATAAAAAGCCTCTGTTATGCCAACGATATGGTTCTAATTTCCCCATCAGCGCAAGTCTTCAACGACTCATCGACACTTGCCACCAATATGCAGAGGAATTTGATATCCTATACAACAAAACCCAGACCTAGTGCATGTCGCTGCTCCCGAGATCGCTTAAGCATATTGCATAGCGCATGAAGGAACTCTAGACAGAAGTGCCTCCACCGATTCTTTCAGAAGGGTTACCTGCCACATTGTATAACCCCTTCCGAATAGGAAGCAAGGTTGAATCCCACTTACCTGAACCAATGAGCGCAGCAAACCTGGTGTCCGCCTCCCTCAAAGCCTGCTTGACATGACCGAACCAAACTAACTTAATAGATGTTTGAGAGAATACAATGTTTCAAACATTGCCTGATTAGGCTGTACTGGATCCTCAGGAGCTTTTGACAGCAGATATAATAAATGAATGAATTTTATCATCCGCTTGTATTCATTTGAAGTAGCCTGAGGAAAGGTAAATTCCTGAACTTGTTCTTTTTCCTCTACACAACCTTCTACATCCGGATCGTCCGGCGGGCCGAAGCATGAAAAGAGACAGAGCAACCACCAGGAGAACTTAACCCCAAAGAAGGGGAACCCGATACCTACGAATACCTTGATACCAATTGGTGCACGTGATTCGCACCTCCGAGCGGCACAGCCGCAATACCTGGACCACCTGTAGAGGGAGTACTTACCCCGGGAAGACCCAAAACCACACTTGAACCAGCCCCACCTGCTTTAGATGATTTGTGATGGTAATTGCTTCCTAGCAAAGAAAGATAAATAAAGGAAAGCGCATTTTCGAGAAGTTCGGCAGCAAGGAGGCACTAGCGCATTGTGTTGGAGGTACTTGTTCTCATGATGGTTCTAGGATCGGCAGGAGTGTTGTGGAACTCGTCAGGCGCCGTCGTGAAGTGAGAAATGCCGCGATTTCTGATGCAATACCTCATCTAGATTCATCTAAGAAGTTCCAGAAATCTCGGGAGTCTGTGACGCTCGCTGTAGGCCCCGCCCCCAGAATGCCCGTATAAATATACGACGGACGAAGTAGCAGCAGCAGAGATCCAGAGAGATCACCAGTTAGTCACAGAGAGATATCCTCAGTAAGAGCCACAGATCAGATTATCAGTGAGAGAGCAGCAGCAGAAGAGATCATCCGAGAGAGACAAGAGGAAAAGGGACCGACGAAGAATCTGAATTCAGAAAAGTTGCTCGAGAGTTGGTTGGATACTGGTCTAGTCGTCTTCAGGAGTGGATGACCGAGTTATCTCGACGTTGAGCAGACTTCAGAGAAGAAAATGTCCTGCTATAGGTTTTGGGGAGTTCCTGCCTTTCAAGTATCAAAAAGTAGACATTATTTTCTGCAATACGGAGTCAAGAAGACGTGAGCAATCGCCATTCTCCTTTTGTGAAGTCATCGCTTCGAGTCACTAAACCTGCCAGCAAGTATTTGAATTACCTCGCTGTTCCCTCAGTTCATACAGTGTAAGATTCTATCTTTTTTATGTAAATAGGAGATACCATTCTGCATTTACCTTTGTTAGTAAGCTTGTAAATAAACCTTTGTTGTGTTAGTGTTTCTTTCTCTATTC
>NC_087222.1:16929221-16949221 GCF_015104395.2 Macrobrachium nipponense
AAGGAATGCGTTCGGCTAGAACCACCGAGCATAAAAAGATATGCTCGAGCAATTATATTTGGGCGAAGAAACGAATTTCGGTAAATACAAAAGCTGAAATGGTGTTGTCGTGACAAAACCATAAGTATATTAAAATTGAAACTGAAACTCCTGGGAGGTTTGCAGGCAACCCCGAGTTGCAGTTCAATTAGAATACTCCTCGTCTAAGTCGCAATCCGTAGAGTAACTAGGATATGCGCCTACCCCTCGGACAATTCAACTGCTTAGCAGAATCATGTCGCGAGGTTATATACGTAGTATATTTGTAGGATTCTGAACAACGATCTCCATCCTAAATTCTTTCCTTCAAGAAAACAAAATAAGGATTGGAGATCGACCACCTTCATCTCTATCAAAGAGAGAGAAGAAAGTCTTCCTCGAAGGAAGCTTCAATGGTGAACAGAATAACTAAGACGATAGTTCAAGCCAAACTGGATGTTCCCGTCCGTTCTTCTCTATTCCAGGTTGGTCGCCTACTGTGAGATAGTCTTCTTTCAGCAGCAGTCTCCTTCCCAATGCTAGAAATTCCAGGAATTCGAGCATAGGCGAGGTTCCCGATTATCGTGTAAACAATTATCGGGATTCTCGTCTTGCTCACTTTGGACGTGGTCTCGCCTAAATGTTTGGAGATCGTAAAAAACTCGAACACTCTGAATGCGCTTAGAAATTCCGTAGAATTCTAAGCACTGCTGCGAAACTCCCAACCGAATCGTTAACGATATCGGCTGGTGGTCCTCGTCGATTCCCGTAGAAATAACGAGAAATGGGGCAGGATCCCTCCTCAATGACTGGGACTTACGTCAGGTAGGACCCGAAGGTCCCCCGGTAGCGCAGTCCCCAACGTGGGATCCTACAGAGAAATCTCTGTAGGATCCCTCCCATTTCCCTCGTAGCCGTAAGGAAAGAGGGAATGGGGGAGGAATTGGATACTCGCTCGCCTTCCCAATGGAACTAGCAGTTGGAGAAGAGTAGGAGCAGCCATCGCCTTGCGGCGATGGCCTTCCTCCCACCCCCCTCCCCCCCGAGGAGGGTCACGAACTCGTGCTGTAGGTAAGCATCTGCCACCACTGTGAACTTCGTCTGGGTGGGGCTGATCGACACCTGACAGGAGACCCAAAACCGTCCTCTGACTCATTCCAGCGGCAGAGGAAGGGAAGTAGCTTACCCGACCGGCTAGACCTGAGCGAGCCTTCTCGTCCGGAGACGAGAGGCTCTCCTGGTTCAGAACCGAGTCGAGAAGCTCTTATCGCGGCAAGCCCACCGTCAGTCTGGTTCCCTACTCGGGCTCGAGAACGACTTGAGCCGTGGAGCGGCGATCCTTTCCCCAGGTCGTTGTGCTGACGAATCAGTGCAATAACTTGGGCAAATTACTCTGCATCTCGGAATTACAGCGTCTTGAGGAGTAGGACCGTCCAGTCCCTCCAACAAGAGCAGCTCCCAAGACCCTCCTCCTTCAGAAGAAGGACCAGCAACAGATCCCTGACGGTTGCCTCCAATCACTTGCGCGTACGTCCTGGCTGGTCCTAAGACCATACCTGGCACGTGCGGCATCGTGACGGGATCGTGAGCGGCGCATCTCTCACGATCACTCCTATATACCTCGCTCTTCCTGGCGTATGCCGAGGAAGTTGAAGGTATCGGAGAGACAGACCTGACGCTACCCCCTCCCCCCTGACGGTTGCCTCCAATCACTTGCGCGTACGTCCTGGCTGGTCCTAAGACCATACGTGGCACGTGCGGCGTCGTGACGGGATCGTGAGCGGCGCACCTCTCACGATCACTCCTAGCTACCTCGCTCTTCCCGGCGTACCCCGAGGAAGTTTAAGGTAGTGGAGAGACAGACCTGATGCTCCCCCCCCCCCCCCCCCCCCCCCCCCCCCCGCTCGCTGGCAGACCAGCGCACGTGGGGGGCTGCAGCCGATCACCAACCCACGGTGGTGATCGATCTGCAGGCCTGGCCGTGCTGCTCACACCTGTGGCGAGCGGCTCGACTGAGCACGTCGACCCCGGTCCCGTGCGTCAGACGAGCTGCTGCTGGTCGCCCTATCCGCGCGGTCCCTGTGGGAGCGGCGGTCAGGTGACTTGCAGAGCTCGTTTTCGTGGTGAGACCGGTGAGCGTCCTCAAGGCGCGTCAAACCGCTGGTACCAGCCAAGGCTGGTACCGATGGTCGGGGGGACCTACTCCCAGCCTCAGCCCGTTGGCTGGTCAAGAGAACCGTCACGTCTACCGGGTTTACCAGCTGGTCGCTGCAAGAGCGGGCCGTGGCAATGGCGAGAGTCACATGAGCGGCTCTCACCAGCTTCTGCTCCGTGCCGCGGTCCTGGCGCCGAGCGAACTCTGGCGCCAAAATTTTGGCTATACGCTCTCCTGCGGGAGATCGTATACTCGGAATTTCTCGCGAACGAGAGACCGAGCCGGAACCTGGCGTAGCGGCAGCGCCACAAACACCAGGCGAGGAAGTACCGGTGGTAGTCGGTACGCCTCTGGTCCCCGTCTTCTTCTTCCTTGTGGAAGAGGAGACGGACCCTGTTCCCGAAAGAGCAGGAGGACCGGCAGAAGAACCCCGTCCCACGGCGTGGCACGAGCCCTTAGAAGTTCCCGAAGGAGTCTTCTTAGGGGGAAACCCCGGCCGGGTTACCAGCTGGTCGCTGCGAGAGCGGCCGCTGGCCTGGCGAGAGTCACCTGAGCGGTTCTCACCAGCCTTCTGCTCCGTGCCGCGGTCTTGGCGCCGAGCGAACTCTGGCGCCGAAACTTTGGCTGCACGGTCTCCCGAGGGAGAGCGTACACTCGGGATCTCCCGCGAACGAGAGACCGAGCCGGAACCTGGCGTAGCGGCATCGCCGCTAGCACCAGGCGAGGAAGTACCAGAGCTAACCGATACTCCTCTGGTCCCCGTCTATCTCTTCCTTACGGAAGGGGAGACGGCCCCCTCCCCGCTCCCGCCAAGGAGCAGGAGGACGCCAGCAGAAGGACCCCCCATCCCACCGGGGTGGGACGGGCCCTTAGAAGTTCCCGAAGGAGACTTCTTAGGGGGGGAGGCAGCCTTCTTCTTCTTCGGCTTATGGGCCTTAGAAGTCGAAGGGGAAGAGGCAGCAGCAAACGAAGATGACCCTTCCTCTTCTCGTCAGCTCACGCAGGACAGTCGTCAGGTCCTCCATCCAGGCCGGAGCCGAAGCAACACGGCACGACTGCACCTGTCCGGAAGGACCTGGGACTGGGGAAGACACACCCTGGCAGGACCAGCATGGACAGGCTCAGGAACCAGGAGCAACAGGAACAGCAACCAGCTCAGGAGCGGCAGGAACAGCAGCAGCGGTAGACCCAGAAGGGACAGCCAAGCCAGCAGCGGGAATCACATCAGCGGCAGGTACGCAGGCCCCCAGCGATCGCCTCGTAGAACATCGCAGCCAGCGGGAACCTGGGGTACTGGCGGCCGGTCCAGGGGGGGGGGGCGAGCTGCTGGAATAGCGGAAGTCTGGGGCAGGCAACACGAAGAAAACAGGCGGCGGCGGCAACAACCCCCCCTCGGTACGGCGGCGGGGCCCTAGTAGCGGCAGACGGCATAACTGACACAGCATGGGGAGTGTAGACCAGGCGGGGGGGGAGCAGCATAAGCGGCCGTGGTAGTAGTGGAGACCACCCCAGACCTCGCTAGACGCTGCAGCAGCCCGTGGATGCTAGGCACGCCCTGCTGCCGTGGTGGTCCATACCTGTCCAAGGTCGTCTCCCACGGATGTAGCACCTGCGGTAGCACAGATAGATTAGTAAGAGGGGTTCCCTCACGCACGGGGGGAAGACATGCCCCACCCCGAACGCAAGGAAGACCACAAATACGAAATACAACGAGGAAGCTGAGCGGGGGGCAGGAAAGAAGACGAAGAATCGGATACCAAGGGAGTCGCGGGAGAGCTTTCCGACGACTTCCTGGCAGACCTTCGCTTCCCCTACCCCCGCACAGCAATGAAAAGTAATATGAAAATGAAACAGAATACTGCCCTTGCGATTCCTTCATAGAACTTAAAGGGGAAAAGATCAATTCCCGGGGAAGAGCGGAAACTTGATCCAAATAAATGATGCTATCCATAAAATAATATGAAAAATGAAACTGAATACTGCACTTGCGATTCACTTTCACAGAAAATAATCGTAAGGATCAATTCCCGGGTAAGAGCGAAAATTGATCCAAATTAAATTTTATGCAAATAAATAAATGAAAATGAAAAGAATACTGCAATTGCGAATCCACTTTCATTGCATTTTATCATACAAAATAAAAGGCTCGTGCCGAGTGCAATCACGCTCTCGGTAACGAACGCACAGGGCAAAAATATAATGAAAAGAGTACTTACATTTTTCAATTACACTTTCGCCCAAAATACATGACTCGGCGCGAGCGAGCCCGCCCTCGGCACCGAGACATAATTCAAGGGTTCAATTCATTGAAAAGAGAGGAAATCGCCACATCTACGGCAATAGCTCCATGTTGGTTCATAATTTAGTAATGAAAATGAAAACAGTGTACTTACAGTTTCATTTTCAAGTCAAACAAACCATTAGTAGAAAACACAATATAAACAAAGCATACGACGATGAAGCGGGCAGAGAGCGATGACGAACACATCCTTCACACCCGCGCCCGAAAGCAAAAGTGATTTGTTTACCTCCCAGTCGCGCGGCGCGACTGTCGGACAAGCAGTTAACTATCCGTTCTCCCCTTGTTCGAAGCTTACGAGCCGTTCCAGCTGCCGCTAGCTACTTCCTATTGTTAAAGGACCGATGGGTTGTATTACGTATCGGAACAACATTGCGTTCGCTGCCGAACTGAATCTCTTGGTAGTGACTCCAGTTTGGAGGGGTGCCGATCGTAAAAATATTTGCCAAAAATACACTAATCAAGACAGGCTAATGAAATTATCAGGTATTATTAGCACTATAATAATGCATATTCTCTGTTAGTTTTATCATCCTACAGGGAAAATAAATGATTTATGAAAAAAAATGTGAAACTCAGTGTCCCTTGCACAAGGGACACTGGTGGTCGGTGAGAAAACTACGGTCTTGAATAGAAATTCGGTCTTACAGAATGTTGGTATATCGCACCTGGAACATGCACATAAAGTATTATCAAAATAGAACAGTAAATAAGCACGTAATAACAAAAAAAGAGCAAAAAACTAAAGCGAAAGCCCCGCCAATAAAATATGGAAATCGCAAATTTTATAGTATATCTTTCAAAAATTGGTCGATGTCATTTTCTACGTTTTCTAAGATTAGTTTCATCACAGAAAACAACTTTAGGGGCATCAGGGGTATCTAAACTAATTTTTCAAGTTTCTTGTCCTCAGAAAAAATCGCTTTTTCGCTTTTTCTCTGGTTTGGTTTTTAATATGTAAAGTTACTATAAGGCTTTATTTCTACCTTCATTTATCTGGTCGTTATATCTTTTATTTGTAAAAATGTAATAAGTGAATAAATAAATAAATACAGTAAATGATGATACAACTGGTTTTTTACTTGGGTAGAAGTTATTACATGTTTATGCTTGTCTGGTTTTGTGATTTTTTGTTGAGACGCAGTTCATCTGTTACCTACACACTACTATAAGCAGTAATAATATTTTTTTGGGTTCATCATATGTCTGGCATCTTGTCATACTGTTTATTTTGCTCCAAACTCTTCAAACCGAAATTACAGAATGATTGGAAGTCTCTATCTGAAAAGAGGAGTTTTGGTGGTACTATGCGTACCACCTTTATGCACCCGGTGCGGTGTAGTAGACTTGAATGGTGGTACCCACCTACCTCCAAACAAACTTTCGGTAATGAAGAGGTTAATGCCTCTGATTCTAAATATTCTTCATAGCCCATTTTCGGATGAGTTATGATTCCTTACTCATTTCAAAAAGGCCCAGAAGTCTGACTCTTGATCATGCAGCTCCTATACTCCAATCAAGTTGTCAAATGCAGGGCACTCTTCCTTGCTCTTACAACCAGGAGGAGTAGCCTAGATGGGTAGAACTCCAGTCAGTTCTAGAGGCTCACTCATATTCCTCCCACCAATCAGTGAGTCTTCCTTATGTAAAGATTAATGGTTTGTATATTGTTTAGGAACAAATCACAATTTTTGAAAGTAAATTGTATTTTTCCTAACTATACAAACTTGGGGTCCTTTACATACATGTCCACCTTATGCCACCCCTCAATCTGAAACCTGGGCTGAAAGGCAAAGTGGAGTGTTTTTCATCCAGGCAGGCGGGCCTACCCTCCTAATATTATAAAATATGATTGCATTTTGGGATAAGTGCAGGAATGTATGTAATAAAACATGGCCTTTTGATTAGTGTCAAGTATATTTTTAATAGGCAGCTTACAATAGTATTTACAGCAATATTATACTGAATCATGTAAAAAAAAAAATCAGTAATTTGGAAGTGGCAAATATTTTTTCCTTAAACAAAGCGACGAATCTTCATCTGCACTGAAATGCATCATCAACTTCTGTAGAGTTTTGTTATTGTGCATAAACGCAGAAAGTTCTGCAATGCCAGAAGGAAGGAAGAATGGGTATCCCCACTCTTCTGCCAGTTGTTAATTAACTACCTAAATGCCTTGTTAATTATTGGATAACAGTATCTAGCTCTGCTGAAGATATTTCCATGTGTAAAAACCTCAAGTTTGTATGTAAGGAAAAATGCAGATAACTTAAATTTGTCATTTTTTTTATTTTGTACTAGATTATAACTAAACCTAGAATGCTACTTATATATCTACATTGCAGGATTATTGTACTTTCTTTTTTAAGTGGTGTATACATATGTAAACCATTGTAAATAAAGCCTTAGAATAGATCTGAAATATATTGTTATTTGGGAATGAATATGTGAAAGTAGCAAATTTTAAAATAACAATTTTCATACAATCAACTTACCTGTCAGATATATACTTAGCTAAGACTCCGTCGTCCCCGACAGAAATTCAAATTTCGCGCCACTCGCTACAGGTAGGTCAGGTGATCTACCGGCCTGCCCTGGGTGGCAGGACTAGGAACCATTCCCGTTTTCTATCATATTTTCTTTGTCGCCGGTGGTATCAACATTGTTGTTACTACCTCCTGACCTGAAATCTTATTTCAAAGCTTTTGATCATCGTTTCATCGGACTTTTTGGTGACGTACCTGGATCGTGGTTTTGGCATTCGCTACTGTGGACTGAATTTGGGCTTGCTTTTTTATTTTTCTCAGTATGTCTGATTCAAGTGTTAGTGTGAGAATGTGTGTGAATGTAGGCTGCAAGGTGAGGATACCGAAGGCTTCGGTTGATCCTCACACTGTATGTCGTAATTGTAGGGGGTTTAAATGTTCTTCAACTAATACCTGTCATGAATGTGAGGGGTTGAATGCTGAAGAATGGAAGACTCTAACTTCTTACTTGAGGAAGTTAGAGAGGGATAGAGTTAGACGTGCGAAGGGTTTGTGTACAAGGCCTATTGAGCCTTTTATTGAGTCTATCTCTCCTAATGTTAATGTTAATGTTTTTGATTCTCCCTCTGTGTCAGGACATTCACAGGCTTTGCAATCAGAATCGGCCTCTGAAATCGCCGACCTGAAGGCTACTATCCACAAGATGAGGTCCAAAATGGCGGCCTTACAAGGTAAGGATAGTGACAGTGATGTGTTTAGTGAAGTGAGTGCTCCCAGTGTTGTGGAGGGGGCGTTTGATCGTCTCTGCGACGCTCCCAGGCCTAGACCGCTTCCAAGCTCCCATGCCCAGAGAAGAAGGAAAGTTGAAAGCCTTAATTAAGGAGGTCGTGGAGAATCCCCAACGGTCAGACGTCCCTTCAGCAGGCTCTGTCTCGCATCAGACTGCTCAGGACCGCTTTAGGAAAAGCGTCCTGCGAGAGTGTTTCTCTTCTTCTCCCTCTCCTTCACCTAAACGAGGGTGGAAGGACTCGGATCTTTCCAGGCCCCTGAAAACGCATTTGAAAGAGCTTTCTTTGAACTCGAGCCCAGAGCGCTTCTCTGATGAAGCTCCCTCCTCGATCAAGAAGGCGAAGGTTATGTCGACGTCTCCCTATATGCACGTAGCGGATCGTTCTCCTTCGAGGTCTCCCTCTCCTCCCATTGAAGAGGACGCGGGAGAAGCTTCTAAGAGGATCCTACTAGCTGTTCAAGAGCAGCTAGCCTCCTTGGTAGGAGTTCTGACTAGAGATCCTCCTCGCAAGAAGGACGTTGCTCTTCCTATCAAGAAGTCTCGCCTTCTTTCCCCTGCCAGATGCAAGGCGCCTTCCAGGCTTGAAGCTTCCTCTTCCAAGCAGGTAGAAGAGGACATGCATTTCAGAACAAGCGCAAGAGAGGCATATGCCAGGTGCGAGGCTCCGGCCAGGACGCCAGCCGGGCGCGAGGCGTCATCCAGATGCGTGGAGCCAGACAGGCGCGAGACGCCAGCCAGGACGTCAACTGGGCGCGAGGCGTCATCCAAGCGCGAGACACCAGCCAGGCGTATGGCGCCAGCCAGGACGCCAGCCGAGCGCGAGGTGTCTTCCAGGCGCGAAGCGTCTTCCAGATGTGAGGAACCAGCCAGGCGCGAAGCGCCAGCCAGGATGCCAGCCGGACGCGAGGCGTCTTCCAGGCGCGAGGCGTCATCCAGATTCGAAGAGCCAACTAGGCACAAGGCGCCAGCCAAGCGCGAGGCGTCTTACAAGCGTCAACCGTCAACCAGACATGATGCGCCAACCAGACGTGAGGCGCCAACTTTTGTCAAGAGGGACTCTGTACACTCTCTTAGTCCCTCTCCTATCAGGAGTTTGTCTCCCTCAGATAGAAGACTTCCTGATTTTGCTGCGGATTCTCCTTTGGACCCCGAGATAGACGAGAATTCAGAAGACGAGGCTCGCGGTAGGGAAGGACTTTCAAGCTACAAAGTCTTGACAGCCCTTCTTCTTGAGGAATATGGGGACGCGTTAACTCCTGGCTCTCCTCCCTCTCCGCGCTCTCTGTTTTCAAGCGCAAAGGTGCCTAAATCTTCGTCTTTCCTTAGAATGAGGCCTACCATCTCTATGAAGAGGGCTCTTCAGTCACTGAATGCTTGGATGGATACGAAGAAGGAGCTTGTCAGGACGGTCTTCTGCATGCCCCCAGCGAGACTCACTGGCAGAAGGGGCATTTGGTACCAAACGGGAGAGAATATGGGCCTTTCTCTCCCGTCCTCGGCTGAAGCAGATTTCTCTACTTTAGTGGATGCGTCTAGAAGACACGGACTGAACTCTGCCCGTGTGACTTGGGGCATTTCGGAACTGGATCATCTCCTCAAGGGACTCTTCCATGTTTTGGAAGTCTTCAATTTCTTAGATTGGTCCCTTGGGGTGATGTCCAAGAAGGCTCATGACGCAGAGGGTCTCGACCCAGAAGTACTCCTTTGTATACTGTCGTGCATCGACAAGGCAGTACAAGATGGCTCCTTAGAAGTCTCCTCTTTGTTTGGAGCGGGACTGCTTAAGAAGAGGACGGTTTTCAGTGCTTTCTTGACCAAGGCGGTCTCCCACTCTCCACTCTCAGAGAGCAGCACTTATTTACGCTCCCATGTCTGACTTTTTGTTTCCTTCTCAGTTAGTGAAGGACGTTTCCCGATCACTAACTGAGAAGGCGACTCAAGACCTTCTCATTCAATCTTCAAGAAAGAAGAGACCTGCGGCAACGGTTGAGAAGAAAGGGCCGAGTACGTCTCTTCAGCCCTTTTGAGGAGGCCCTCCCTCCAGAGCTCCCTTTAAAAGGAAGGCTCCTGAGAGGAGAGGTAGATCTGCCTTCCGTCCCTTTAAGAAGGGAAAGTGAATCTACGCCCCTCCAAACACCAGTAGGTGCCAGGCTCCTAGGATTTGCGGAGGCCTGGGCACGCATCAACATGGACGCCTCATCAATGTCTGTGATAAGGAAGGGATACCTTATCCCCTTCCAGGACAGTCCTCCCCTAACTTCAATTCCGTGGGAACTGTCAGCCAGATACAGGGACCCTGTGCTGAAGGATACTCTTCGATTGATGGTGGATCAGATGTGGGACAAGAGAGCGATAGAACTAGTGCTAGATCAAAACTCCCCGGGGTTTTACAATCGCCTTTTTCTGGTTGCAAAGGACTCGGGGGGCTGGAGGCCAGTACTAGACGTCAGCGCTCTGAACAAATTTGTTCAGAAGAAGTTCTCTATGGAGACTTCGGCCTCAGTCCTTTCGGCTATGCGCCAAGGAGACTGGATGGTGTCACTGGATCTCCAGGACGCCTATTTTCACGTCCCTATTCACCCTTCGTCGAAGAAGTACCTCCGTTTCATGATGGAGGGAAGTATCTTTCAGTTCAGGGCCTTGTGTTTCGGCCTGTCCACAGCTCCTCAGGTCTTCACAAGCCCGATGAAGAATGTGGCGAGATTTCTTCACCTCAAAGGTGTAAATATCTCTCTGTATCTGGACGACTGGCTCATCAGGGCCAGATCAGAGAGGCAGTGTTTGGAGGACCTTATTCTGAACATGAACTTGATCAAGTCGTTGGGATTACTCGTAAACCTCGAGAAGTCGCAGCTGACCCCCAGACAGAACTTAGTCTATCTGGGGATTCAGATGGATTCTCGGGGTTTTCGAGTATTTCCTTCGCAAAAGAGACTCGTGAAAGGCTTGGAGAAAATCTCTCTCTTCTTAGGGAAAGAACGGACGTCGGCGAGGGAATGGTTGAGCCTTCTAGGGACCCTTTCCTCACTCGAACAGTTTTTTCCTCTAGGAAGACTTCATTTACGTCCACTTCAATTCTTCCTCAAGAGGTCTTGGATTTGGAAGACCGGACAACTATCAGACGTCTTTCCCATTCCAGTGGAGATGAAACCTCACTTAGAATGGTGGTTGCCCCCGTTGAAGGAGAACAAGGGAATCTCCCTGAAGGTTCAGAACCCAAGCCTAGTGTTATACTCCGACGCGTCGGAGAAGGGTTGGGGAGCAACATTAGGCTCGAGAGAGGTGTCAGGCACCTGGGAAACGGCACAGGTGTCCTGGCACATAAACTGCAAAGAACTCTTTGCCGTACATCTGGCTCTGAAGAACCTAGAACCTTTTGTATTGAACAAAGTAGTTCAAGTAAATGTGGACAACACCACCGCGCTTGCCTACATTTGGAAACAAGGAGGGACTCACTCCTTGTTCCTTTACGAACTAGCAAGAGACCTACTGCTTTGGACTTCCCAGAGAAACATCTCCATGCTTACGAGATTTATTCAGGGAGAAAGGAACATAAGGGCGGACAGGCTCAGCAGGAGGAACCAGGTCCTTCACACAGAGTGGACCCTCCACTCAGAAGTGTGTCAGAGTCTCTGGTCTCTATGGGGGACTCCTCATGTGGATCTCTTCGCCACATTCCTCTCCAAAAGGCTGGAAGTCTTTTGCTCGGTGGTAGAAGACCCCAGAGCTCTGATAGTCGATGCCTTCCTGCTAGACTGGTCTCACGTAGACATCTACGCTTTTCCACCTTTCAAGATCCTGGGACTAGTTCTGAAGAAATTTGTGGCTTCAAAGGGGACAAGGATGACCCTGATAGCCCCCTTTGGCCGGCACAAGACTGGTTCACAGAGGTGGTGGAGTGGACAGTAGATTTTCCCAGATCCCTCCCAAGAAGGATGGATCTTCTCAAATAACCACACTTCCAGAGGTATCATCAAAACCCTGCTCTCGCTCTGACTGCCTTTCGACTATCGAAAGACTTGTCAGAGCGAGAGGGTTTTCTCGCAAAGTTGCAAGCGCGATCGCGAGAGCCCGCAGAGCCTCCACTAGACGAGTATATCAGTCCAAGTGGGAAGTTTTTAGAAGGTGGTGCAAGTCTAAGAAGTCCTCCTCCACTACCTCTGTGACTGAAATCGCCGATTTCTTGCTGTTTCTAAGGGAAGAATCTCATCTATCTGTATCCACAATAAAGGGATACAGAAGCATGCTTTCGGCAGTCTTCAGGAATAGAGGACTAGATCTGGCAGATAATAAGGATCTCCACGATCTCATAAGATCCTTTGAAACTACGAAGTCGAGGGAACCGGCTCCTCCTAGCTGGAACCTAGATGTAGTGCAAGGTTCGAACCTCCTCATCTGGCGTCTTTTCGAGACTTAACTAGAAAATGCTTATTCCTATTATCTTTAGCTACAGCAAAAAGAGTTAGTGAACTGCATGCTCTAGAGGATAAAGTAGGATTCAAGGGGGACTCAGCTATTTGCTCGTTTAAAGCTTTATTTTTAGCTAAAAACGAGAATCCCACGAATCCCTGGCCTAAGACCTTCGAGGTTAAAGGCTTATCGAGTCTCGGCGGTAAAGAAGCAGAAAGATCTCTTTGTCCTGTAAGAGCACTAAAATTCTACCTTCAGAGAAAACACCAGATGGGGGGCTCTAGACAAGGTCTTTGGTGCACGGTAAAAGACCCCACAAGACTGATGTCTAAGAATGCTCTAGCATTCTTTGTGAGAAACGTCATTACAGATGCGCATAAGATTTGTCCTGACTACGCGTTTCGACTTTTGAGAGTGAAAGCTCATGAAGTGAGAGCAGTAGCGACGTCTCTCTCGTTTCAAAAGAATATGTCACTGAAGAACATCTTGGAAGCGACGTTTTGGAGATGCAACTCAGGTTTTGCATCTCATTACTTGAGAGATGTTCGTGTGACCTACGAGAAATGTTTTTCTCTAGGTCCTTTCGTGTCTGCGGATACGATCCTGGGTTTAGGAGCCAACACCGATCCTTAAATTTGTACATACCTTCTATTAGATATGTTCTAGACTTTCTGCTGACAAAAGTGCTAGATGTCGCACTGGCGGCCAGTCACTATTGTTCAGTAAGGAACTCTTGTGATATCTTATTAGATGAGTATTATAATTTTTTTTTTTAATTTATGTATGTATGCGTAATGTGTTTTTGAGTTATGGTTGTTGTGAAGAGTTTGGGGATAACTTGGAACAATCTTTAATACTAACATGGTGGTTAGGATCAGGTGGTCGGGATTCTTGGTTTGTGCTCCTTCATAAGGTGTATTTGTATATAAGTGGATCAGCACCCATTGACAAAGTCCTTTCAGGCTCTGCCGAGTAAGCGGATAAGACCCCATCGGCAGACCCACAAGAACTCTTGGCCATAGATCATATACCTCGCTAAAGTTTCTTGAGGTGATGCAGACTCCTGGGCAATAGCCACGAAGTCTACCACCTATCAGGTAGGAACCAAGGTTTATTTATACCTACAACATATGTTGTTTACCTGTCTATTCCATAATTAGCTGTCTCTTACCCTCCACCAAAGGGTGCCAATCAGCTAAGTATATATCTGACAGGTAAGTTGATTGTATGAAAAAAATGATATTGTTATGATACAATAAAGTTTCATACATACTTACCTGGCAGATATATACGATTAATGGCCCACCCAGCCTCCCCGCAGGAGACAGGTGGAAGAGAGAAAATATGATAGAAAACGGGAATGGTTCCTAGTCCTGCCACCCAGGGCAGGCCAGTAGGTCACCTGACCTACCTGTAGCGTGTGGCGTGAAATTTGAATTTCTGTCGGGGACGACGGAGTCTTAGCTAAGTATATATCTGCCAGGTAAGTATGTATAAAACTTTATTGTATCATAACAATATCATTTTAGTGTATATTAATGTGGAAGTACACAGAAATATTAGATTTTTTCACACATGTTTTGCACTGCATTACTGTAGTCTAACATTTGCATTGAGTCTGCAAGTGCTTAGTGTACAGTTTCATTGGTAGGTACTGTATTGTCTGTAGAAAACTTCTATGTACTAATGGAGATCTTATTTCTTTGCCACAGATAACCTGTTATGTTATGTATGATCTCTGATGATAATCTGCAAAGGAACGTGTTTTTTTTAGTATCAAGTTAATTTTCCTCAACAACATACTCTAGGTAAGTGATATAAAAGTGAAGTAATTGCAGTAAGAGAGAATGTCCCTAAATTATACGTAGTATTTGATATAAGCTTTGTTGAATCTTTAATCACTTAATGAAACAAACGCATTGTTCAAAACCCAGTCTGTGAGTTATTCACGATGCACTGACTGATATTTTTGCCAGTTTTCTGCTTGTTACTTTAACACTGTTTTAAATGTCAACGTGCCTCAAAGTACAAATAATCTGATTAGAAATGACACCAGAGTGAGAGTAATATTTCGATTAGTAATTTATCAAACGAGTGAAGTATAATATTGCTTTTCACAGATGTAACTCTTGGGTGGATGAGGCCTGCAAAGGCTTAAATAACTGATAGAGTTAAATAGAGCCAGGTTCTGCTGAAACCTACTCTTCTGCATCTGAAATCTTACATAAACATTTTCCTTAGGCATCATTTTATATTGCAATACAATCCCTGAACACTTGAATTACCCCTGGTTACTGACCAGCCCAACTACATCCTCACAAACTTACCCATCAATTAACTGACAGTGTTACCAATGCTGTCAGTAAACTGTCTACTGAGCTACTTGTGAACCATTGGCAACACTGCTGTACTACGTACCCTTCAATTGCTTTCAGTTGGCTCGACGGTATAGACATATCCTGTTGCTAGCGAACTTTATTTTGGTCTCATTAGCACGACCCTTACAGCTTTGCAGCGGATGAGTTTGGTTGACGACTTTGGATTCATTTTTGATTAACCTACTGGATTGACTCTTGGATTTGACGATGGAAAAACTGCCAAAGGAATCTCAGCCAGCCAGTTCCCCTAAGCCTTCTCCTGCGACCGTGCCTTCGGAACAACCTGCCGCCAGAGATGTCGGAGCTCCTCGTTCCTGCAACTCATACAAGAGAAGGATGAGTACCTTCAAAAATGACAGACATTCTCTTTGTATAAGCTGCAGAAAGGCGCAATGTAATCTTAGTCAGAAGTGTGACAAATGTAGGGATTGGTCAACCAATCAGATGGAGGATTATCTCAAACATAGAAAGTCCTTACCTTCAAGAAGCAAGCATAAGGTAGAGACCGGGGAGATAGGAAAGGACCTACCGTCTAAGTTATTTAGGAAGCTGTAAGAAAAACTTTCAGCAAGTAAGACAAGTTTGTTTGCAAACTTTATGAGTAAACTGAGTGAGAACAAAGATAGTAGTAGTTCAGGGGATACTAATCATCCTTTTTCAGCTCCCTTGCCTGTTCCAGAATCAGCCCCAGAAGCTGATGGGGGTAATAGAGATCCGCAAGCCTCAAAGGTACGATCTGCTGGCCTTCCCGACACGGAGCAGGCAGTGTTAGTAGCAGATTCCCTCTCGTCCCCCCATGGTGTAAGTTCTGAAGTCAGACGTGTAGAGATAGTAAATTAGGTGTGCAGGAATTTATGTTTGCAAGGACAGGCTTCCTTTTAGGTGACACTTTTGCTCCATCACCGAATGTTTTGGTTCCGATGTTATCTGCTATTCTATGTTCCTCTGATGCAGAAGGTATACAGCTTGCGGCTGCTATGACAGTTTCTGCGGATCATAATTTGTCGTTGGGTGCACCTTTGAGTATGGGTATGTCCAGTTTATCTTCCACCTATTCAACCAAGTGTGGCTTCTTCACATTTTCATTCTCCTTTGACTTCTCTCTCAACTTTTCCTGAGGTTCTGGCTGTTCAATCATCTAAAGCAGGTGGGGCTGGTTCAAGTGTGGTTTTGGGTCTTCCTGGGGTAAGTACTCCCTCTACAGTTTCAGCCGAGAACAGGTGGTCCAGGTATTGCGGCTGTGCCACTCGCAGGTGCGAATCACTTGCACCAATTGGTGTTGGGTGCGGCTTTTGCGTCACAGTCGGTGTATGAGAGGTTCGGCTCAGCCAAGTGTCTCTCAGGTACTGGTTGCGCAGTCATATCTCAGAGGCGGAAGGGTTGTGCACCCAGGCGTTTGCAGCTCTGGTCTGTGGTCACATGCACTCGGTTTAGGTTCTGCACACCCATTTGTGGGGAGTGCGTTGGCGACAGGTGTTTCCTCTTCGTAATTTGGTGATGATAGTTTTGCGCAACCTTTGGAGGTTGACTCCGGTGTAGGTATGGATACGTTAGATAAGGTATCAAGGTATTCAGAGGTATCGGGTTCCCCTTCTTTGGGGTCAAGTTCTCCTGGTGGTCGCTCTGTCTCTTTTCATGCTTCGGCCCGGCCGGACGATCCGGATGTAGAAGGTTGTGTAGAGGAAGACGAACAAGTTCAGGAATTTGCCTTTCCTCAGGCTACTTCAAATGAATACAAGCAGATGATAGAATTCATTCATTTATTATATCTGCTGTCGAAAGCTCCTGAGGATCCGGTACAGCCTAATCAGGCAATGTTTGAAACATCGTATTCTACAAAACCTGTGGTTCCTCAAACATCTATTAAGTTAGTTTGGTTCGGTCATGTCAAGCAGGCTTTGAGGGAGGCGGACACCAGGTTGGCTGCACTCATTGGTTCAGGTAAGTGGGATTCAACCTTGCTTCCTATTCGGAAGGGGTTGTACAATGTGGCAGGTAACCCTTCGACTGGTAACAGAGTGCCTCTGAACGAATCGGTGGAGGCACTTCTGTCTAGAGTTCCTTCATCATCTAGGCTAGTAAGGGTTTCTTTGTGAGAGTCTAATTTCTTGGAAATCATGATGATTTTAATCAGTGATTTATATCAAGATTTAAATCAAATGAATTTTTAAAAATGTATTGATTTAAATCAATATTTACTTCTGTCCCAACCAACATGGAATTTAAAGGAAAAATGTGAAAACAAACACATAATCACACCTACTTTATATATTTCTGAAGAATAGATCACTAAAAACTTCCTTTTACAATAGAGAAAAAATTTCCACAGAATATTAAATCAAAAGGTTTTACTTGTGAAGAACTGTACTTGTTTCTGAGGAGTAGAATACTAAAGCACTTTCTTTTACAATACACTGTAACAAAAAAATTTAAAATTCCACATGGTATTAAAGAAATGAAATCAAAGAGGTTTACTTATAATGAACTGTACTTATTTCCTGAAGTAATGAATTAAAAAAATAAAAGTATTATAGCCTGTATTTAAAACAAAAGTACATTGAATTTACAGTTGAAAAGAAGCATTCTTTGAAAGATAATGATACACTTCTTTGAAACGTAGTTCATAAATATTCTTTGAAATTGAAATTCAAAATCTTTAAAAAATAATGTTTTTAATTCTTATGACAATAAGTTTGGTTCTTTTAGGCATCCTGATCATTAATATCATCAAATACATCCATTTTGTGTATTCATGATTTTAAATAAAACACCAGTTTTGGTGCCTTTTCTGTCCCCAGCTGGTTCCTTAGTTTTAAATGTACAATAGCATAGCTTGAAAAAATTCTTTCAACCCCTGATGAAGAACCCACTGCAGACAGTAGTTGTTGTACTGCTGAAATTACATCACTATCCAACACACTTGAATGTGACCTCCGCCATTCAACAGCTGAAATACACTTGGTCACAGATTCACTAAACTTACAATGAATGGAAAGGGAGGACGATTTTGGCTTTGAAATTTCATGATGACTTGGACAAGTGAGGGAATTGCATTATTCAATTCTTCTGCACTAAACAATTTTCCTTGAAAGGAAGGATGAATCATGTTTGCAAGAAGATGAGCTTGTGTTATGACTTGATCAAACCTCTTTTTCGCAGCAGTTACTGCATTTCTTGTCATTGCATAAAGTTGTGATTAATTCTTTCCAAATGTTCACTGCTTCAGCAATTGTACATTTATCACTCTGTACTTTGTCTAAAGCCACTGCTATTGGCTCTAGTTGTGCAAGTAAGTCCTCTGCTGACTGCTTCAGTTTAAGTTACCTTCTCTCTAACTCTGACATCAATCTGCTTCCTATCAACATCACAAATTGTCATGAGAACTGGCCAGTTCTTTATGTATATCTTCAGACAGTTACACATGGTATTCCATCTTGTGTCCTGTGGCATAACAAGACGTTGCCCACCTTTCTGGTGGTATCTTGCAGAAGCATAGTGATTGTTTCTAAAGTATTTTACTATGTACACCACATGCTCTTTAATATTGCCAATTTCCAGATCATGAGCCAGAAGATTCAAAATGTGTCCAGTACAGCCATATGACACCAGCTTCAGTTCACTTCCCTGTTCTAACAGTTTCCTCATTTTTTTTACATTAGCTGCATTATCGGTCACAACGCTACCAACATGGCAACCAAGTTCTTTACACTTCTGAATCGCCGATTTTGAGAGCTCTCCTAGATATTCAGCAGTATGAGGCTGGCCACTTGTGTCTCTTGTACCCACTAGATATATATGGCCATTTGAGCTTGTCACAGTAGTACATATAATAGGCTCACTGTGAATGTTAGACCATCCATTTAAAGACAGACATACAATTTCATCCTTCAGCTCTGTGGCACACTTTGCATATTCTTTCTCATATCATATCATGGGTAGGAATTTGTCTGCAATTTCTTTTCTTGTTGGAGGAGTGTATCCTAGCCTCAACTTCCCAACCATTTTACAAAACTGAGGATGTTCTACCAATCTAAATGAAGAGTTGGTTGCAAAGACCATCTTAGCGACTTCTTCATCAAGGTTTGCTTTTTATAAGAAGTTGTCTTTGTAAAAAATGTGTCCAAAGTTGCTGCTTTACACTTTGAAGAAATTGTTGCAGAAGTTAGACTTTCTTTCTTTAATGCTGGAGTTGCAACACTTCTCTGAGGCACCATTGGAGTCAGTGGTGTTGAAGCTGATGCTATAGGTACACTTTCTGAAAGAGAAACCCAAGTTGATAGGATGCTACTTCTACTGAAGACAATAGATACAGCATGGTATGGTAGCCTTGGTTTCTCATGAGAAGAACTTCATAGAAAGATGAGGTGGGGTTCTCAGACCCTTGCTTTTTCAGGAAGTGCATTAGTACAAACAGTGAAAGTAAAGGGAATAAAAGGGGAGGGACCATTTTTTTTTTTTTCAACCGAAAACCAGGAATTTTATTTGTTACTCCATTTGACTATAATTCTACAAGAATAGGTAGTGAATTTCAATCTTACCTGGATCATCCAAACCCTCTTCTGATAATTCAGTTTGAAGCAATTGACATTTTTCTCTGTGAGATTTCAGTCTTGCTACTATTCCTTGTAACTCAAGTTTACACTGTCTGCATATAGCTCTCCATCCTTTCACAGACTTTGAAGGAATTCTGTTAAAATGTTCCCACACTGGATCACTCTTCCTACCAGATACATCAATCTTTGTGGTCAGTGACATCTCTACGATCTTGCAGTTTGCTCAGGAATGAGTGGCTATAACACCCAAACTACTACATAGTCCTAACATGATATATACGGGAACAGGACAGAGAGATGATGCAATCCTGGCCAATGGTTAATGGGGTGCTTGACAGGTTCAAACACGTTGTAACCAAGTGAGAGATGGTGCAACATTCTGTAAAAACCTCCTGAATGTGTTTTTAAACTGATGTATAGAATATATACTATATATATATATATATATATATTCTATATATATATATATATATATATATATATATATATATCATATATTATTATTATGTATTATATACTATAATATATATATATAAACTAGATATATATATATATATAATATATATATCTATATATATATAGTATATATATATATATAGTATATATATATTATATATATATATAATATATATATTTTATATATATACCTATATATATATATATATATATAATATATATATATATATATATATATATAATATATATATATATATATATACATATATATATATATATGTATAATATTATAGATATATAATAAATATGTATATATAGATATATATATAATATATATATATATATAATATATATATATATATATATATGAACTGGTAACAATGTTCTGTAACAACAGAATTCCATCTAATAAAGGAGCCCATAAAAACACCCCAAAATGTAGAGAGAAAAGTACT